>NC_026005.2:75036981-75053092 GCF_000442705.2 Elaeis guineensis | reverse complement strand
CTCCAACCGTAAGGAAGACTCCGTCCGGACTCCTACAGGAGCCAGACTCCGTCATCAGCTCCGACCGCTGCCGAACTTCAGCCAACGGATCTGCACTCCCAGCAGGCCACAATAACGGCCACGATCCTGCTCCATTTCCTGCGACAGATTCCGCGCAGCTCCATCACTCCCTGATAGGCCGCAGTAACGGTCACAGCACTGCTCCACTTCCTACGACGGATCCCGCGCAGCTTCACTACTCCCTGGCAGGCCACAATAACGGCCACGATCCTGCTCCACTTCCTGCGATGGATACCGCACGATTCTCCCACCCGCTGGCAAGTCGCGACAACAGACGCCGCTCCACTCCCCGCGGCAGACTCCACGTGGCACGCCCTGGTGATAGCCACGGATCCACTCCACTACTCTTCGCAGCAAACTCCGTCTGACCCTGGGCAGCCCACTGCCAGACGGTTACAGATGTCGCTATCAGGTTACTGCCCCCTCCGCCTATAAAAGGGGGCCCCAGATACGTTATTCAATAAGCTCTAGTTTTTTACCTAAAAACTCTGCTAAATTCTCCGTTCGAGCACTCCATTCTTGTTGAGGCAGAGAACTGACTTGAGCATCGGAGGGTCTTGTCGGAGCAACCCCATCTCCGGTTTAGACTTTCTTTGCAGGTCCCGGCGGCGACCGCGACTCCAGCTTCTCCGGCGCAAACGGATTTTTGCACCAACACATCCCATTTGGAGAACATTAGTCCAAAATTTTATATTTGGAGGTATTAAGATACCAAAAACAAAAAAAAGAATCTGTCAAAATATTTTATCCAACTGAAAAGTATATGATTGGTTTTATTTATCTTTTATATCTTTATCATTCAACTTTATGTTTGTCAAATAACCTTCAGTACCACGCAACAAGTGCACCACATGCCAAATGAGCATAAACTTTCATTTGTTTCTAAAGGAAATATTGTTTTGATATAACTACTTTATTTATTAATTAGTTTATCTTTTGATATTATTTTTATTCTTCAACCTTGGGAAGTAGAATAGCGGCTCAAACTCTTAATTTTTTTGATTTGAATATTCCTCATCGCTTTTAATTTGGTTTTGTTGAATCGAATATGCCTAACACTTCATCTTTTATATCATAGGCCAACAAATTTTATGATTAAAATATAGAAACTAATCTTGACTTGATTTATTCAATTAGTATAATGTTTCAACTACTTCTTATGATCTTTTATTGTTGTTTCAACTAGTTCTTATGACTTTTTATTGTTGTTGTGCCCATAATAAGATGTTTATGTGAACTTTTTGACATGCGGTAGTTGATACTTTGCTAGAATGTAGTCCAAGTTATGGCTTGCTAGTACATGGTCTAGTAAATTTTATGTTATACAATAAATTTGTAAATTTGAATAAATATTTATTGTTGGACTTGATTTTAGGGTACATGTGTCCTCTTAACATTTGAAACAAAAGTAAGTAGAAGAAAGTATCTTTTTACAAACTAACCAGCCTTAGCTCTATGAGCACTTTCTCCATTTAAGAGGGACGTAGAATTTCAATTTTAGTAATACACTTCCTACTTGTTACTATAAAAAATATAACTATCTATAAATATTATCAATAATCATTGATAGCAGGAAAAGAAATTGTTTCTAAAACATAAAGGACTTGTAACTATATCTTAATCCTCCTATTAATTAAAAAATGATACTCATTGAAAAATAAATATTGATTATTATATATTAATCATTACAAAAGTCAACTCTAAAAAAAAGTATTTCCCATGTGAAACATTCCTACGTCATGATAATTAATGGCAGCCACTTTGGCTAATCACTATAACACGATACAATGAATCAATACCATGGCATGGCATTGTAAATACCTACATTAGAAATTACAATGCCATTGTCTTCAAACAGTCACAAACTCAACCAAGTTCTTTTGAGATGTAAATTATAATTATATAAAGGTCCCATACAAACAGGATGAAGCTGTCCTGAACAATTTGTGACAGAGGATAAAGATGGGACGAAAGTAAGACAATTGCCCAATCATGTACGTATCTTGAAGTTGACAATAAACAACCTAGTTGAAAACGATTAAATTCAAAGAATAAAAATTTTCACCCACCTTTTAATTTTTAAAAAGCCCAAGCCAGATTTGAACCGCCATGTGGGGACGTACATGGTGGGGCCCGTCTGTCAGCAAGAGGGTGCGGAAATGGGCTCCGTTGTAAAAAGTGGACGCACCAAACCGAACATCCACGTGCGAAAATCTTATTGGAGTAGGTGCATGACGTGGATTGAGGCGCCGACGCGTAAAGGTAGTCGGTATGCGACGACCAGCCACTCACGGGACGCGGTGTCTCTGGGTCCCACTTCAGGACACTAAATCTCGCCACGTCATCCCATTCCCCTCTCCTCCTCCTCTTCCCCTTCACGGTGCCACCACGGCCCTTTGACCACCTATATTCAGACCACATTACCCCTACTTGCTCCCGAAAACCTCCAAACCGCCAGCCTGCCCTTGACTCCTCAACTCCCACACTCACACTTCGAGTGGCAGTTATAGTAATTCAAACATACCACAGGGGCATTTGCGTCATAAAACATGGACCAAGTGGCAGCCCGCATTCCTTTCAGTACGAAAGATCGAAACCAGAGGATTTAAATTTTAAAACGTCTGATACACCCCTCCTTCTAAACACCCCCTTGGCCTCCTTCATCAATGGAAAATCTTCATCATCGGAAAAAGAAAGGGGAAGGTTATAATAAGAAAGGGTAGCTAATCTATCTATTAATTAAGATATAAATAGAAGAGCCACACAAATTCCATATTAATCAATTCACCAAGCTCACAACCTAGCTGTCACTCCCGGTTTTCCCGTCGAGTCAACCCCCCTCCTTCTCTTCTTAATACTCTGCACTCCTCCTCCCGGCCACCGGCCGATCCCCGTTCCTCCCACGCCCTCCGGCTACTGCTAGAAGAAATTATTAGAAATTATTAACAAATTTAGATGAGAGTGGAGAGCAGAAGAGAGGTGGTTGAGATCTTGTTTTGTATTAATACCGAGCTTTTAACTGAGTAGCTGTGGGGAAAACAAGCCAGTGCCCACTTTTTATTCTTTGCTTCTATTTTTCTTCCTTATTTTTCTTATTTACAACTATTTTCACGAAATTAGAAAAAAAAAAAAAAAAAAAGAAAAATTGAACAAAGGCCACCGGGTAGGAGTATCAGTCCGCAGCCGGCGCAAACGGAGTGGCAGCAAAGAATACGAAGGAGGAAGGGGAACACCAGACGACGTTGACGTACCGTACCATGGTCCACCACCCGCTGATGCGCCCCGGATCAACGTCCGCTTAGCCGTCATGCCGTCGCCGTTAGTGCCGTTTGTGCTCGTCCTGCTCGCGGGCGTGTTCTTCTCGCCGGCATTAGGGCAGAACCTAACGTCGACGGCCGATCTCGCTGGGTTATATAGCTTGAGGGCCTCGCTCGGTCTCCGGGCCCGGGACTGGCCCCGCCGGACCGACCCCTGCTCGGCATGGACCGGAGTCGGGTGCCGCGCCGGCCGGGTCGTCTCATTGAATATCTCCGGCCTCCGCCGCACCCGGCTCGGACAGCTCAACCCCCAGTTTGCCGTCGACGGGCTCCAGAACCTTTCCCGGCTCGAATCCTTCAACGCGACGGGGTTCCCCCTCCCCGGTTCCATCCCGGACTGGTTCGGCCGCGGCCTTCCCCCCGGGTTCTCCACCCTTGACCTCTCCGACGCCGCCGTCTCCGGCCCTATCCCCTACTCCCTCGGAAACGCCACCGGCCTCGCCGTGCTCTCCCTCGCCGGCAACGCCATCAGTGGAAACATCCCGCCGACCCTCGGTCAGCTCAGCAACCTCTCGGTCCTCGACCTCTCCCACAACTCGCTCTCCGGCGCCATCCCGCCATCCCTCGCCTCCCTCTCGAACCTCTCCTATCTCGACCTCTCCTCCAACTTCCTCACCGGCCCCATCCCCCTCGCTTTCGGCACCCTCTCGAAGCTCAACACCCTGATCCTCTCCAACAACAGCCTCACCGGATCGGTCCCGCCCCAGCTCGGCGATCTTTCCTCTCTCGCCTCCCTCGATCTCAGCTTCAATTCCCTCGCCGGCGCCCTCCCCGACGATCTCAAGGACCTCAGAAGCCTGCGAGATTTGAACTTTGGCAACAACTCCCTCTCTGGCCTTGTCGCGGGTAGCCTCTTCTCCGGTCTCTCCCGGCTCAGGTCCGTCACGCTTAGCCACAACAACTTCTCGGGCGCCTTGCCGGACTCGCTGTGGTCACTGTCCGAGCTGCGGTTTCTTGATGTTTCCTATAACAACCTCACCGGCACGCTTCCGGACCTTGTGCCCGCCGTGGCCAATGCCAATGCTAGTGGTGCCGTGTTTAATCTCTCCAACAATCTCTTTTATGGATCGATTTCAACAGGGTTTGCTGTCGTTTTCACACGGTTTAATGTGGCCGATATCTCTGATAATTACTTCCAAGGTGCATTGCCTGTTGATGGCCGCAGCAAAAATTTCTCTTTTGGATCGAACTGCTTCCGAAATGCCTCGAATCAGAGGACTTCGATTGATTGTGAGGACTTCTATTCACAAAGAGGCCTGCCTTATGATGGCCCGGTGACCCCAGGCATTGCTCTGGCACCAACCAGTTCTTCTGCTGGAAAGAGCAACAGAAACTTGAAGTATATTTTGATAGGGGTTATCGGGGGGCTTCTGTTAATTGTCATTTTGGTTCTTGCAATTGTGCTGGGTGTGATGAGATGTGGAGCCCGGAAACCCGAACAAAGAAAGAGCAGCGGGAATGCAGAACCTTCAGGAGCACAGCCTACTGCAGTCTCCGTGAATTTGTCAGCTGTGGGGGAGGCCTACACCTACGAGCAGTTGGTTCGGGCAACTGCGGAATTCAGTGGCATGAACCTTATCAAGCGTGGGCGCACGGGAGATCTCTACCATGGTGTTTTGGAGGATGGCATTCCTGTGGTGGTGAAGAGGATCGACGTGCGGACGGTCAGGAAAGAAGCACATGTCGTGGAACTGGAATTATTTTCGAGAGGTTTGCATGAGAGGCTGGTGCCATTCCTAGGACACTGTCTGGATAATGAGAATGAGAAGCTCCTTGTATACAAATATGTGCCTAACGGTGACCTATCGAATGCGCTGCATAGAAAGTCTGGACAGGAAGAAGGACTGCAGTCATTGGATTGGATTAAGAGATTGAAGATTGCAATAGGGGTGGCTGAAGCTCTATGTTATCTGCATCATGAGTGTGTTCCACCTCTGGTTCATAGGTATTGCTCACACTTTGTTGCAGTAATAACAATCATTTTACTTACTATTCTTTTGCATGAACAGGTATCAGAGGTTTACTGGTAACTTGCTAACATGTCAGTGGTGCATATGACAAAGATAGCCTTTATTTCTGTTATCTCTTTATTCAATAATAACATAACCATCTCAAAAATTTATATGCGAAAATGCTATTTTGCTTATGCCAACATTCTATTCAATTCATTTTTATCAATGGAATTTTCTAATTTATTTTATTGCATAAACTTTTGTAGTTTTATTAAATAACAGAAAAAAATCCAAGAATAGGTAGTTCAAATTTGTAGATTTTCTTCTGAACTTTTCTCAAAACTTTTCTCTAGCGTCTGCTTCTGATTGGCTGTTACTTCTTGGTGTTGTATTCCGAGTGTTTGGGTGCACATTGTCTATTATATTATGAAATTTGATTGGCAACATTTGCATTCTACCTCCTTACAGCTAATAAAACCTCTTTGAGAATTGATGAATCAGACTGTGAATGCCATTTTTCGCATTTTAAAAGCTTCTAAAGATGTTGGAGCCCTACGGGGCTGATTAAATGTCCAATATTTAGTCTTATTGGGGTTTTGCCATTCTTGCTTGGTCGTGCCATGCATCTTTGGGTTTATCCATCTAAATTCTAACTGTGTTGGATCCGTTGAAGATCATTGATTTTAGCCTATGGTATCATCCTTTGGCCTTCTGTATATTTGGGTCTTCCCACTATCTTGTTAATTGATAGCTTATATCCTCTTGCATATCTCTATCCCACATTAAGATGTTTTGGGGCCTCTTAGTTTCTTTTAGAAAACTTGTATTTCAGTACTGGCTCTTGATCATTCTTTGGCAAGTTGACCTTCTTTAAAATTGTTTATCTCTTAACTTGCCTAGGTTAATACACTAATATTATGTGCATTGTTGTTGTCATTAATCAAACAATATGGTGCAAATCTTGCATTTGTCCAGTGCCCACTATGAAGTACCCTATTTTATCCTTTAAATATTAATTTCATGTATCATCTCTTTATTTTTTTTAATTAAGTACATATTTAGCCCTTAATTTACCATTTTGTGGTTAATCTTCCTGTTGTTGATGAAAATCATTATCCATTGTCCATTCTTGCTGTTTCATTTCTCCTGAAATTATTTATGTCATTCTATTATCTTGATATAATCTTCTATCTTGCCTCTTGATCAAATATCTACGCTTTCTCTTTGCTTGACATAGTTCTTGCATGGAAACATTCACGAGTCATGACCAGGGGTGGATCTGGGGATGCGATGGGACCCATGGCATGCCTAAGATTCCAAAACCCTCTTGGGAGCCATTAAAAAGATTTTCAACTGCCCCACACCAAAAGATTTGCACTCCACCCCTCAAAAGTTCTTTGCTTACATTATCGCTCCTAAATTATCAGGCTGCAAATACTTATTCCTTAATTAGTTATTGATTACCATTTTAAATGCTCTTTTCTTATCATCAATAGTTATATTGCTAAACGTAGAAGAAGAATCAAAATACTATAACTTTCTCAACAAGCTTAAGTGGATGGGAAACTTTTAGGGGCAGGTGCCTTTTCAGAACAATTACCTACTATTATCTTGACAAGTCGACTAGAGATGTCTTCGGTCTTATGTGGGAATCTTTCTGGGTGTAAATTGGATTTGTTATCATACCAGGCAATCCAACTCACAATCTCTTTTTTGGCATGAACTAAACTGAGCTAAAAGATCTATAAAAACACACCTTGGGGGGGGGGGTGTGGAGTTGGGTTGGGGTGGGAGTGGAGATTTTCTTATATAGTATGAAAGAGGTACATCATTTCTTTAAATTTATCAGTTTAAATCATGATTTCCCGATACAATCTCATTTTCTTATAAAAGATAATACACACATACATGCAGACACACCTGTTCGATCTTTGAGATTTGAATCATGAATTAATATGTTGTGTATGCGTGTCTTTGTTTGTTATCTTTTTAAAGGGATGGTGTTCCTATGCTTCTATATAATAAATTATATTGTCATTTTGATATTATATGTTTGAAAAACAACTTTGATATTTATTTTTATTTAATATTCTTAACACTAGATCTTTACTATTTTTTCCTAGTCGATATTATTGCTCCACTGCGAAGGAAAGAATCTTGGCTTTGCCCTTGTTCATGACTTTATCGGTATTCATACTTGGTGATTGTTATAGGCTGGCCTTACCTCATTTTTTACCTACTAACTTGAAACTTGAGATTTGTCATCTGATCTTGTAACTGCATATACCATTTATTTGATCTTCAATCCTTTTACAACCTTGAAATTCTTCTTTAAGTCCAATAACTATTACCTAGTTACTTCTTGCTTGTCAACTTTCTTTCCTTGGTCTTCTCTGGATCAACTTATCACCTCCTCTAGTTTCTGTCTATTAATAATCAACTAATTTTTTGTGTCTCATTTTTATCATCAATAAATGCATTGTTTTTAATGGTATTTCTTGCTTGCACATTTCAAACACCTGCGACCTATAGCACCACATTGTTGGGGCATGGTGAAATCATTAGTTGCATACAAAAGAATGTCAGGTCATGCATCTTTGCAGGTTCCACGTCCTTATGTTAGAAAACTTAGGGTTTTACATCCGAATGCTAGTATTGAGTCCTGAAATTGGAACTGTTTATTTATTTTTTTAAGCATACAACCAGATATGTGTTACAAAATGATGAACCTAATGCCCTTGTAATTTGGATAACATTACACTTGACGTAAATAAGACTTCCTGGAGTATGAGGATCCATAAGCTGAAGCCAAGTAGTTTGAACAAGGCTGGATGGTCATGGTTATGTTAAAGTTTGATAAATTGGAAAATATCAAGATCAAGGACGTATGGTTCCTTTCTTTGACCTATTACACATTACATTTGTGATCCTTAGTTTCATGCTCAAGTGTATATATAACCTATATGTTGAGGTGATATTGCTGTATAAATTAGTTACTAGGATCTAAAACATATAAGATGTATCATTGCATTTTTGGAATTGCTTGGACAATTTCTTGCAAGAAACTAAGTTTCTATCAAATTACAGTTGCTAAGTCCATTCTGTTTGAGCAAACACACTAATTGCTTGGTCACATTTAGAGAATGTGGGTCATATCAAGTTACTACTGACTTGCAGCAAACTTTAAGCTGGCTTGTTGTGAGCCTGCAATTCATCGTAGAAAGGCTCTGTTTTTCTTGAAAAAAAAAAATCTTTTAACATCAAAGTCCTATAGCATATCAAGTAGTAAAGAACTTTCTGCCTCTACTTGACAAATTTGATTTATTAGATTCAAATGCTACTTACATGTGAGAGCCAATTTTTTTGACTAAGTTGTTGCAGTAAAAAAATGGGGGAGAAACTTATCTAGCTATGACCAACTGAGATTCTCATGTGGCTGCAGAGATATTCAGGCAAGCAGTATCCTTCTTGATGATAAGTTTGAAGTGCGGCTTGGAAGTTTAAGTGAGGTATGCACTCAGGAAGGGGAAGGCCACCAGACTGTCATCACCAGGATATTGAGATTGTCACAGTAAGTGTCTGTTGTGATATTTCATTGCCATTCAATTTTATACTGTATACTCCAATATCTAGGATACCAAGCTAGAATTCGTAAGCTGGTTTTTCTTTATATCTTTGTCCATCTTCCTGACTGTTTTTCATTTATTTTGTATCTTGTTATAGTTTTTCTGACCTTAATATTCTTTACCCATCATTTAATCATATATTTTCTGATATCCAACTTTTCTTAATGCTATGATACGGGCTTCCACTAGTGTTTTCTTGCATTTAGTTATCGAGAACTTAGACAGTTAAGTAATTTTCTATTCGAAGTATCTTTTTTTTTTTTTTTTTTGCATCTGTTTTATTTATAAGTTTGATACTACTGCAATTCATAGTGGCCATATTGGGTTGATACCTAGGTACTAGAATTTTGGGTTAGCCTGGGGAGGGGGAGGGCGGGGGTGTGTGCTTGCGGGGATGATTGGTGGGAATCCTTGAGCTATGACATCATTTCTAATTTTTAGTCTGTTAACAATACACATATCCTGAGGTAATATGCAAGTATCTTCTTGGAGATTTGAACTAACATGTCTTGTAGAAACGACTTGTTTCAATGACATGGAGTTGGAAATTCAAAAAGATAGTTTCATGTTATCATACCAAATGAGTCTGAAGTGCAAACTATTAAGCTTGTCCAACACACACACACACACACACATGGACGGACGGAGAGAGAGAGAGTGTGTGTGTGTGTCACTTGGAATATTTGGAACTTGACTAGAAAGTGTGGTATATTGACCAATACAAATGATGAGAAAAGCATTGAGTGTAATTGAAAACTACAAGAGATAAAATCTTGTGGATACCCGCTTTAGAAATATAAAATCACAAGAACCCAATTTTTGAGGTTGGATTGAGAATGGATCAAACTTAACAATCATGATCCTTGAACATTGTCATTTGTTTGATATGGATTCACCATGTGGAAGATCTAGTGCGAAGAAATCAACTTTATTTGTTTAAAAAATCTGAGGGCGTAAGAACCCAAACACTGTCAAGGAAAGAGAGTCTGTGCAATGAAGAGTTAATAGGAAGTGTAAGTCCAAATTAGATGTTATATTTTAGTTTTCGTTTAATGATTTATATAATTGCTATTTCATGGTTGGCTTTAGGGTCCTAAATTAAGTACAGTCAGTATCTGGAACTCCTATTAAAATTGTAGGTTATGTTGTGAAATTGTAAAGTCACTAGCATCATGCTTTGGAGAAGTCCAAATGTCTTTATAGATGAAGTTATATATGGATCTGAATTTGTGGGGTCTTTTCTTTTCTCTTCACTACATTTTTCTTTTTATTGTTTGTGTAGACTTTGTCTTCTCATAGGAGGTGTCCCTCTCTTTTTTTCTGGGTCATATTTCTAAATCTAAACGGGCAATATCTGTTGAGTTCTAATATAGCGGCCAATTATCCTTAGTAAAATTCAACTAAACTTTCAAATATAATTTTTGAATCTTTACCTCTTCCATGGTCACTATCACGTTGTTGGGATATAGATGGGGCATAATTAGAATTTTTTGATTTTGTTATATTTCTTGGATTTTTTTTTTGGATGAATAACTGCTGGTATCCTAATACCTTTACCATTATTATTTGTTATACATATAATAGCAAGTGGCCTGTCATGTTCTAACAATGTTTTCCTTTTGTCCTCGATGTGCAGGACATCTGAACAAGGCATTTCTGGTGCGCAAACTTAGTGAATAACCCCTTTTGCTCTTAGATCTTCATTCAACTTATTTCTTTTTTTTATCTTCTGCAAAAACGAACTAATCATTTTGTTCATTTGTGCTTAATGAATCCTCAGGCTCTTCTACTGCAACATGTGCCTATGATGTATACTGTTTGGGGAAGGTTTTACTTGAGCTAGTCACTGGTAAGCTTGGCGTCAGTGGGTCAAATGATGCTGCAACCAATGAGTGGATTGAACAAACATTGCGTTACATCAACATCTACGAGAAGGAGCCTATCACAAAAATTGTGGATCCATCCCTGATCGTGGATGAGGACCACTTAGAGGAAGTATGGGCCATGGCTATTGTGGCAAAGTCCTGCTTGAATCCAAAACCCTCCAAACGCCCACTCATGAGATATATCCTAAAAGCACTGGAGAACCCTCTGAAGGTGGTGAGGGAGGATAACAATTCTGGCTCAGCCAGACTGAGGGCTACTTCCTCACGGGGCTCTTGGAATGCTGCTTTCTTTGGAAGCTGGCGCCATAGCTCCTCTGATATTGCGTCCATCCCAGTTCCGCCAAGGGAGGAACAGATATTGAAGCGATCAGGTACATCAAGGTCTCAAGGGAGTGGTGGTGAGAGCTCATTCTCCCATAAGAGACCATCAAGAGAGATCTTCCCAGAACCATCTGGGGCACATGACACTGAGGATTGAAGGCGATGGTGTTTTTATGATTCTTTCTGTAATAAATTTTGGCAGGCTTCCCATTTGAGTTCTTGCCTCCGGCATCTGAAGTCCATTATCTTTGCAAGCATCAAAATGGAGTGAGGTTGATGGCTTGCATTGAGATCAATTCTTTCTCTCTGCATTGGTATATGAAATTACTTGGTAAGCAAAGAGGCTTCCAAGGTGGTGGCCCAGGGTGGGTCTGAAAGTTACCTGTGCACCAATTGTTGGTCACAGTGATAGATGCTCTGACGGTTCATTGCTTGCAGTTTGTTTATTTTATGTTTCCTTTTTTTTTCCCTGTTAAACGTCATGCTGCAATTTTTTCCGGTGGAACGTATCCTTCATTGGTGGTGTTTCTGGGAAAATGTAAATTAAATGACTGGGTTTCACATTACGGCTTTCTTCATTCTTCAATCACCTTTTTTACTGAATCACTAAACATCAAGCCGCAATTTTTTCCTGTGTAATGTATCCTGCATTGGTTGTCTTTTTTGGGTAAATGTAAATTGAGTGACTGGGTTTCACATTACAGCTTTCTACCTTCCTCAATCAACTTTTTTTTTTTTTCCTGAATTCCTGAATTTCTAGCTGCAATTTTTTCTTGTGTAATGTATATCCTTTGTTTGTGGTCTTAATGGGTAAATGTAAATTAAATGACTGGGTTTGACATTACGGCTTTCTTCATTCCTCAGTCACCATTTTTCTGAATCACCGAATATAGAGCTGCTTTGAACTTTCTGTGAGAAATATAGCCATGTGAAATTGTGGTTACTATTTCTTTTATGAGAAAAATGTCTTTAAGAAAAAAATGTCCAAGGAATTAAAAAGATATCATGTTTTGAAAGTGATTAAAGGCTTCTTATCTTCATTGAAGCTACAAAGAAAGAAGAAGAATAAAGGTAGATTGAATGACTGGGTTTCACATTACAGCTTTCTTCGTTAATCAATCACCTTTTTTCTGAATTAGCGAACATCTAATCTAATTAAATATAAATCAAATGACTGGGTCTCGCAGCTTTGGTCATTCCTCATTCACAGAGTTGCTTTAAAATTTCTCCGTTGAAGGAAAAAAAAAAGAAGAAAGGTCCCACCGAGATTTGAACTCGGGTTACTGGATTCAGAGTCCAATGTCCTAACCACTAGACCATGGGACCAGTTGGTGAGAGGCGGGCATATACATTGATATAAAAATAGATAATACTGCAATGCTCTCAACGCCTATGCACGCTGCAAGGGTGGACAGGAATAAATAGTTTAATATATGGAAAGTTCCTGCTCACACTCTGGAGATCTGGCTTCTCATTTTCTGAAAATAAATCAGAAAATAAAAGCCCATATTTTCTAGAGCTTACTCATACAAAACAAACAAATACAAATCAAGGTTTTTCTTTTCCTTCAAACTGAGCAATAATTTCACTTTTTCCCTCGGTTCTTTGCAAGCAAAACCTAGTAGAACTACATTGTCCCTCGCCCACAAGCTGCTCTTCTCTGTCTACTCTGATACCTCACTACCTCCCTGTGGTCCTCACCAGAAGCGCCCCGTTACTGCTTGAAAATTTTGGTAATCTACCCTCTTCCAACATCACAAGAACACTTAATGAAAAGGCAAAGGAGAGCAAATCTATCCAAAAACTGATTAAAAGAATATTGTCCGGGAAATGAAGGGGAGGAAACATAGTGGTGCATAACCAACGAATGGGAAGGAAAACCGTAGAAGACGGGAAAGGGAAACCTGGAAGTCGTAGAACCTGACCAGGCGGTATATTGTCCGGGAAATGAAGGGGAGGAAACATAGTGGTGCATAACCAACGAATGGGAAGGAAAACCGTAGAAGACGGGAAAGGGAAACCTGGAAGTCGTAGAACCTGACCAGGCGGTACTTGTCCTGTGTGCTCATCCCTATCACCCCGCCCGCATCATGGCTTCCGGCCGGCGGAATTCGCTGATCGGTCACGGGATCTCGGCTACGTGGAACGGGTTGGAGTGGGGAGAGAAGAAGAACACATTTAGGATATTTAAATGTCTTACATGACTGGTGTACGGCGCCTGTAGCTCAGTGGATAGAGCGTCTGTTTCCTAAGCAGAAAGTCGAAGGTTCGACCCCTTCCTGGCGCGAAGATTGTTTTTTTATCTGTCACCTTTTTTTTCCTCAATTCACACTTGATTAAAAAAAGAAAATCATCGTATATTACGCAACGAAAGATTCATCTAACTTAATTAAAGAATAACTAATAAAAAAAATATCTTATTAGTATTTTTTTTCTTTTTTTTTTCCCATTTGTAAACAGATTAGTTTTTTATCTAAAAGATTCATCTAACTCAATTAAAGAAAAACTAATAAACAAAATATCTGATTAGTATTTTTTTCTCTTTTTTTTTTGATCTGTAAACAGATTAGTTTTTTTATCTATTACTTTTTTTCCCTCAATTCACACTTAATTAACAAAAAAAAAATCACTGTATGTTACACAACAAAATATTCATCTAACTTAATTAAAGAATAACTAATAAATAAAATATTTAATTAGTATTTTTTTTTTCATCCGTAAACAGAGCAAGAATAGTCCAGGAGACCCTCAATCCAAATACGAGAAATATGAAGCTGAGAAATGGCACATTAAATTCTTTCCTTTAGACCAACTAACTCAGCATAGGTTATTGAACAAGTAGGCAGTGGATGCCCATCCAATCATAAGAGTCTTCTAATGTGATTACGCAGGATAAAAATTGCAGCTGCTGTTAGAACTTGGTTAGCTCCATCAAAATTTCGTTCGATGACACCAAAGGGAGGAGGAAACCAAGTACAATGCATGAGAGACAAGTATCGTAACTGATTTTCATTCTTCCAATTCCTTGAATGTGTCCGAATAGAATCATGAACGAACATCATCCAGCCAATAAATTAAAGTAGAACTTACTAGCTCCCAAGATGTCTTGAATTCATGTTGAAATGCCTAGTGATTTGAAATACCTGGTGTCTTGGATGTCCTCTGTCATGCCCCGAACCCACTAATTGGCTCGGATACATAACACGGGCCACATGAATCCTAGAATAACATCTTAGAGATCATGCAAGACCTTAAATCAAAATAAAATTCAACAATCTCATAATTAATAAACAAAAACCAAACATCTCAATTAAATAGTTCCACAAGGATAAATAGCCAACTAGTTCAAGTACAACTATTTCAAATATTTCATGATATCAGAAATTTAACTAACTACTAAACTAGAAAATCTAGCTCTCGAACTTCACGCCCAATCCGACCAGCTATGCATTCTGAAACTGAAAGAAAAAAAATCAAAAGAAGGGTGAGCTTTAGTATCTGATACAAATTCTCAAACACTCACACCAGCATAATAATAATTTGAAAATAATAATTGAGTAGTATCACAAAATCTCATGTCGAGCATCCAGTATAACAGAATATTAATATGTACAAAATATGCATTAAATACCATCATATATCCATCTTTTTTCAAAAATAATATACTATATGTATGCAATTAAATAAAACTCTCCCTTTTACTTAATTATGGTTATATGTCTTATCATCCATATCTCATTAACTTGATTTGGATTAATCAACAGTTGTCTTTGGGGTTATAGACTAATCACGGTCATGCTTCAGCCCGTGACCGACAAACTATAAACCATGCTTTAGCTTGTGGTGGCAATTCATGATAACCACGCTTCAACTCACGATGGCAAACCATAATAACTGTACTTCAGTTTGCAGTGGCAAATAAAAAATATCTATGATTCAGCTGGTGGTAGCAAGCTCCAAGATCCGTGATTTAGCTCACAGTGGGAAGCTTAAATACTATATTTCTGTTCATGGTGAGGTTATTCTCAGTTTAACGTGTCCAGTCTAAATATCCCTTTCTTGATCATTAATTTTTTAATTAGATCAAAAAAAAATATTGTATCATATCATGTCCTCCTCAAAATTTTCAATAGCCAGTATCACCCAAATAATCCAAAAACATTAATATTTGATTCCAAACACATGACACAAACTATATAAATAATTATTCTAGCAATCATAAAGTGAATATTAGCCACAAGAAATCAAATTATGCAGTGTAAAAATAAATATCTGTATATCAATGTTCATGTCCAAGAATCCTTACCTCTATTGATGATGAATTTACCTTCTAATCTCAATCCATACTTAGGCTTATGAGCCAGGTGCTAAAGGGCCTACTCGAAGATCTTTTGTTTGAAAGATTGTTCTCTTATAGAACCTATCTAAATATTAATGGTAAACTATAAATTATTTAACGTAATCCTCTACAACACATCAAGGTCTACTCCAAGTCCCTTTAACTTCAATTTAATTTAATTTTTTTTCTCAACCTAGTTAGAAAGAAAAAAATATAAATAAATAAATGAGAAAGAGAGAAGAGAGTCTCTCTCTCTCTCTCCCTCCCTCCTCTTCTTCTTCTTCTTTTAAATAGGGTGACCGAGTCCCCTGTTTCCCTTCTCTTCTTCACCTGGCCATGGCTGTGGAATCCGACCGGCGACCAACAGCAACACACCACGCCAACTAGGAGATGACCTTGACAAATTCGATGGCCACAGCTACTGGTGGTCGGCAAAAATAGGAAGAAAAGTCGGAGGGCAAGAGAGGCTTTATCCACCATGAATTTGGTGGTTTATCAGATCAACTCCGACGATGGTGGAACCAGAAAGAAAAAAGAGAAAAAAAAGAAGGTCTTATTTCGGTTCGACGACACCTATGGCGAAAGATCCGATGGTCTCTCCAACAGAAAT
>NC_026005.2:75010752-75036881 GCF_000442705.2 Elaeis guineensis | reverse complement strand
AAACTCATTTTTTGGTCAAAAGCGAATGAAACTGCATTAAATTTGTAAACAAAACCTGTTCAATTTTGCCAAATTGTAATAATTGTAATTTTCATTTATTCAAATTTGTTGTCAAGTATACCTGATCAATGAGCTGAGCATAATAATGTTTGCCTAGACTTTCAATTGATCGTGGCAATATTTGGACAGTTTTCGCAGTTCTATTATGGTTAGGTTTTATTGATAAGTTATTGTGTTCACTCTTTTAACAACTCGCTTGCATCAACTTCCCTGCAGTATCTATTCTGATTTCTACTTATAATATATTCTGCTTGTTCTGCAGTGGGGAGGGATAAATATCTGGTGCATAGAATAGTTGAACCTGGAAAGAAAACAATCAGTCAATATGTACAAATTGTGGGCAGCATAGAATTCACTTGATCTGCTAATAGGATAGCGGAAGATAACTTGATATTCCATTAACTTTTTTATTCTTGAATGGCACCATTGCTCACGTTAAAACATGGTACATCATCAAGATTTCAATGGGTGGGAAAAAAGGGAAAAACACATCAGACAGTTATGTTTGACTCTATGTAGGAGAATTCTGACATTTGTGTCACGTTAACACCTTTTTATGCCTTTTCTGATCTTAATCTAGATGATTTTGTTCATAAAATTTGACTAGAATCTGGTCTTTCAGACTTTCTAATGATGTTCTGAAGGAAGTATTTGGTTTTTACAAGCTGGAACAATGGCCAAAACCAACTCCAGAAAGCAGCAATTGCATCACATACATTAAGCTCTTATATATAAGAAGTAATGAAGGCTTTGATGGCACCAAACCATACATGTGCAATATAACTTGGGCATAAGACTTTTTAAGCATTTAAGAAATAAGATAGGTCACCATTTCTTTTCTTTTTACACTGTAATTATCTAGACTATAGTGTTATATTTCAGGATGCATTAAGATAGCAAAAATCCTGCAGGATTGCATGCCTTTTGGGACTGCCTCCTTTATGGAGAGCATATTTTTTTGGAATTTGACATCCTCAGTCATCCATTCGAAGTTCTCTGACTTCAAAAACAATTTTAAAAAATATATATTAATTAATCCTCATTGCATTCATTGTAGAAACCTTCTATCTTACATATTGCAACTGGTGAAGCATGAATTTCTTTTATATTTTTCTATCATCGACTCCACATGATTAGTTGACTAGAGCTTATAGAGATCTCTTCTATAGGAATTCAACAAGAGACAAGATTTAAAACAAAGATTACTATACATGAAAAGCTTTACGGAAGCCAAGCTTCCATTTGTGCTCCGTTACCATCCCGAAATTAGACTCAGAGAAATCCCAAAGCTCTAACATTATGGGAGAAAGCAAGACAGGGAAAGAACAAAAAGCGTACTATTTATATTTGTAATAACTATCTAATAAAGATAGAGAAAATTCCCCGTCCTAGGAGATCTTTTATGCCCCAAAACATAGAAAACAAAAATATGTGAAAGCAGGTAAAACAACAAGTTCCAACATGACAGACTCAAGATCACCTCTCAATTTCCCTTTTTATCTATAGATACTGTTGCAAAGATATATCAACATTTATTATAGTTTTCCTTTTGCCCCTTATTTGGTATTTGAATCTTGTATAACTGCTTAATCCATAACGTTTTACTTTCAGTTTGGCCTTTCTCATGGAATTTATGTCATAATGTTCCATAACTAATATGTTGTATATGAGTTTTGAGTGGATATGCTGAAGAATTACAGTGTGAGGCTATGCAGCCTTGTGGTCTTCAAGCTGTTGACAGTGGATATATGATTTTCAACCACTGGTCTTTTGAGAAGGACGCTTTCTCTGACTAGTTTGACCACTTAAGTATACATTTCCCTCAAAACCTGGCAATATATGCCCCACTCAGAATTTTCTAACTCTCTTTTTTTGTTCTTTTGTTTGTCCATTCAATTACTCATGCCATGAAAGGGCATATTGGTAAATTCTCATCACATCAAAATGTAAGGTTGATATGTATGGGTTGGTCTGAATTTTTTTTTTTTTCTGAATATTAATCTAGATTTATACTTATTCTTAATGGAGTGGTGTGATTTTTTCATCTCTGCTGTCTCAGCAGTTGAAAACACCTATACTCTTGAAATTCCTTAAAAAGTCCGTGCTTTGCATTTAAATAATGCCCTTTTATATGAAATTTTACTTATTTTTATCTTCTTGAATGTAATTTGATCTTGAAATATCTTATGTTAAATACCCAGGATAAAGAAATATGGATATTCTTTTTTTCAGCAACTTGGATAGAAAAGTCTTCCCCATATGGCTTAGACGTTCTTCCATTATTCTCTTTCTGAAAAAAGAAAAGAAAATTCTTCCATATAACCTGGACTTATTGCTTCTTGTGTTTGCTCCCAAAACCACGTGTGCAAAATACTAACATCCATCTCTTCTTCTGTGGCAGTTATCGGAATATGAAGGCTACCAACCAGAAAATGATTTGGAGGTTGGCTACAACAGCATTTACTCCAGAGATGAATATATTGAAGGGGAAGATGGGGAACTTTCATGGTTCAATGCTGGTGTGAGGGTGGGTGTGGGGATTGGCCTTGGCATCTGCCTTGGAATTGGAGTCGGTGTTGGATTGTTGGTTCGCACCTATCAAGCCACCACCCGAAATTTTAAAAGGCGACTCATCTGATCCTGTTCTGAAGAGTTACTGCCTCAACTAGTATCAATCACACCCATTAGAACTTTTTGTTATCGCCTCTCATCCATAAAGCAGCTAACCTGGTTTTGCTTCAATGGCACCTTTTCATGCTGTGAAATTTTAGAAAGTAGGAACTTTCTGCTTGTTTTTGACACAGCTTTCCTTGCATTTATTATGTGCTTCTGAAGCCTGTTTTGTTTAACAATAAGGTCCAGGCAATTCAGATTCTGTGGCAGCATATGCATTTTTGCTAATATCTCTTCCCTTTACATATAAATCCCATGGACCAGACCTGGGGTATCATATTAATTTATTCATTTATTTTGATTGGCTTTTGTTTATTCTTTTGTGACTTGCGAATGTTTGCAAGCAGAAGTGATTGAACAAGTGTTTTTTTTTGTAACCTGGTCTTTTTACAGTTGAAAAAACATAGATATCCCTTAGTTTGGTATGTCAGTGCTAAAAGCCAACCACAGGTGGAAGACAAATGTGAAGAGCTTGGCGGAGCTGCATGATAAAAAAATAATTTGTTGAGTGGAGATGAGAGCATGAGATGGTTTTCTGCGTTCTTTTTGATAGTTCTTTCTTTTGCACAGGTTGGATATAATGTTCTCCGACCAAATGATCAAGGGACGTAATGTGCAAGCATCATGTACTGGTTCTTTGTTGTCCTCTTCAAATCCATCTAATGACTCCAAATCATTTATTGAAATTAGCTTTAAATTCTGAAAGATTCTGAAACTGCTTGCTTTACAAGAAGCTAATACAAGCAAGCCTATCTTGGATGATCTTGGATGTAAAGGTCAGGAGAAGCTATCTCCTTTTAAAAGGAAAACTCACGTCCGCTGGCCCATTTGATCGCCTTGACGAACCTTAACCCTCTATTTGATATGAAAAATGGATTGAAAGAAAGATAGAAAATGAAGGATGTATGAATTTTTTATTCATCCTCTTATATATTTGATAAATTATAAAAAAATGGATGGAAATAATTCCTTATATTGTTTGGTATAGGGGGAATGAAAGGATGGATAATATTGTAGATATGTTTACGAAACTACCCATTGATAAAAGATATTATTATTATTATTAATTTGTTATACTTATTTATATTAAAGAAGTAAAACAATATATAATTATAATCTTTATATTTTATAATTAAATAATATTAAATTAGATTTAATAATAATTTATAAATTAAGTATATATAAATAAATTAAGTATATATAAATAATTTATATAAATAAATATTTAATTTGAATAGTTAATTAATTTGATACAAATAGTTAACTAAAAAATAGTAAATATAAATAAAAAATAGAAGATAATTTTCATTATTTACTTAGAATTGCAGAAATTATATGCTGAAACTAAAATAATTAGTAATAAAATTTGATAGTATAAGATAAATAATATAAATAAAATAAAAAATATATAAATAAAATAAATAAAAAAATATTAGGATTTTGCAAAAATTAATAAAGGATCATTTAGTCAATGTAGAAATCTACCTTCCATGCTGCATCCATCTTCTTTGCATTTTTTCGATTTGAAAGAATGAAAAATGATGAGCACGGATGGATGAACAATTTCTTTTTTCATCCATCTTCTTTAAAATTTTTGGAACCAAACAATGAATAGAGACCATCCATTGTTCCAACTTCATCCATCCTTTCTCTCGTGACTCTAACCAAACACAGGATAAATCTTGTACTGAATACACTAGTTCATTGTGGATGTAAATTTTCTGCTTTTGTTCAGCATATCACAATTTGTATATTAGAGCTTCTGTATTACAAGCTAAATAGTTGAAAAATTAATTAAGTCTAATCATCCAATTCAGTTAATGGGGAAACTAGTTTCATAGCAACATGAAAGAGTATCCACCTACTATAATAATTCATGGGGCATAGATTTTCTTTCACATGGATTCTCCAATGAATGCAATGTACTGCAAAACAAAAGTGAAGAGACAAACACCATGTACAGCGAAACACAAGCGAAGAGACTAATTTCCTGACTCAGCAGAATGAGATGGATGTTTCTCTGCATGATAATATATTCTTCAGAAACGTTGTTTGTCTGCATTGTATAAATTCTTCAAGCAAAGAGAGCATCGTTTAGAATGATTTCCAGTGAAACAGAAAGAAATAGATCCACACAATAAGTAGGGTACTCAAAGAATCCTGTCATGCTGTTAAGGTAATGAGCAAGAGTACCCACTGTGTTATTAAGCAGCTACATGCTGCATGGAAGTTTTAGTGGCGCTTTTGCTCAACTTGCTTGTGCAGCAATCCGTGCTGGTTCCTGTGCACCCTCGGAAGTTGAGTGCCCATTGGTTGCATGGTTGGCCTGGGCTGTTTTTTCATTCAAATCCCAAATGCTTGCTGATCTGATATCATACTTTAACATCAATTTGGAGAACTCCTCATGGTTGTATTGTATTTTGTTCTTTCCTCCAAACTCAAGGGGAAGTTTCTCAACATCAAAGTACTTGCTCATGAGCTCTATGCTTTCTGCATTCTTTGGGTAAACAAAATGTACCTTTTCGAAGGTTTTTGGGTCTATGAAATATTTGACAATCTGCAATGGGAGAATAGAACAATGTGAGAGAAAGATCACATAACAAAGAGAATTGTTGTTAGTGGTTAACATAGTCCAGATACAAGAAGAGAAAAAAGAACCAGTGGCTTGCTGAAGTTATTCATGAACCATTGCAGTTGATCCTCATATTCAAGAGATTTGAATTTTGAAACAATAATTTCATGCATTTTTCATTTTCAAGGTTGCCTTGTTAACTAGATAGTATTAAAAGTGATAGACAATAGATGAGGAAGAAGTGCATGTAATTGTAATTTTCTGTGGTTGCTTATAGACTGCTTAAAGTGCACCATAGCATAAAGGGTTGTATGAACTCAAACCTTCCAAAAGGTTTCAAAGATTCTGGGAGGATTGTATAAAAATGCAGCAGCAAGTCTCTCAGGATAATGGTTTTGCAAAATCTTTGTGGTTTCTCGAGCAGTCTTTATGGGGACTGCATTGCTTAATGACCACCCAGTGAAGTCCATCAAACACACCATTTGCTCTTGACCCTCAGGCATATTGAGAATCGCATTCTCAAAGATATACACCAGAAACCGAATTTGATTGTCATGTGATGATGTGTTCTGTAAACTAAACATATTCAGAACTCTGTTCGTTACAGTGAAACCACAAGAATGCTTTTCAAGGAAAAGAAAAAAAATATTCAGTGCATACCTGTTTTGCTGGTGTCATCACAATAACAGTTCTTTCTTCTCGATCATGAAAATTTGCTATGTACAATTTACCAGTTTCACCTTCAATAGCAACTTCATGCTGACAGAATCACAGATTGCAGTAAATAAGTTAATTTCCTGACTAACGATTTAATAGCCCAGAGCTGTCACAGGACAGTAGAACTTACCCAGCGGATCTCTTCTGGCTTGTAAGTTGATCGCCAATTGAGCATCTCTTCCAACATTGTTTTTGACTTATCAACATTCCAGTTCCTAGCTTCCAAATATCTCCTCAAGCATGCATCAGTGCAGTACTGCAAGCTACGTCCAGACAAGGGTCCAATTGCAGCTCTGAGCTCATTGATCTGTTTGTAGAATGAATACTGAATAAGCTCAAGTATCTGTATCTACTTTATGCACTCCAAACAAAACTACAGATTACATGCAGCTCTGTCAATGAAAATCCAGTGGAACTAGGGATGAATTCAGGCGCTTCACCAGAGCTGTTCATCAAGAAATTATATGGAAATACTCGGATATTCTTAGAAAGTACTGTTCTGTGCATCTAGAAGTTTATCAAACATCTATGTTTTAAAATCTTGGGCTAGAGAGTGTCAGCATTGCAACTACCACATGAATAATCTGGATTCTGTAATTTGGGGGAAAAATCTAGCTTACAAATATCAAAGAATCCATAGGTTTCAATACTCTTGCTACCTCTATCCAAAACAATCACTAAAAAGAATTTGTAGAACACTATAAATATTGTTTTAGACATTAATAAACTTAACTTATGGTTGATTTCTGGAAGGCATATTTCTTTAATGGAGTAACCATGTCGTACTTTAGCAAAATCTACAATATATATTTTACAAATTTCTCAACTATAAATATATTAAATTTAATAAAAATTAAAAAATTATTTCTGGATACATACAAAGAACATAAACAGTTGTTCTTCTCAATCAATTTGCATGTACAAGGGCAATTGATATCTAAATATACAACACTTCAGCATTGACTTCTGTCTTTTTAATGTTCAGAGGATAACAACTCATACTTAACTACAACATAAAAATGTACCATCAATATCCATATGATACGATATAACCCGGTCACATGCATTGCACTTGCAGAGATTGACCCATTCATCATGGCAGTTCCAATACATGCACACGCCTTAAACATGTCCTTAAAAAAAAAAAACTCAACATTGCAGGAGAGTAACAAGCCTAATTGACCGTGAGCCAATAAGAATGCGAAACTGAGATAAACAAGCTAAGAAAATTGTCAAGCAAGTATAAGGCAACAGATAATGACAACATTAGCATGGGCATGCATGTGCTTTAGATTTAATCATTTACATGGTTAGCACAGCAGGTGCAGAATGCACTGTGAGTTGAGATGGCATATGTCCTGGATTTTGGTCTCTTGTCCATACTCATATCTAATGAGTTGATAAAGGTGACTAGTCCTCATCAAATGTCAGATAAGATATGATAAAAATATCAGATAAGGGTATTAGTTCTAGTCCATGATCAGATAAAAGGATAAATCCCGAACCCCTGAAACCTAATCTATTAACAGAGATGAAATACAGAAACTACTTTATACCCCTGCCACCACCACCAGAAGAAAGAAAAAAAAGAAAGAAAAGCAGAAAAAAGGAAAAGAATACATGGTCCACTATTTCCAATTCAATGATCAACCAAATAAATCCTATTCCTTAAGGATGTTGGATATCAAATGTTTCTAAATCTCTCTAATTACTCCAGGTCTAGGTAAGTGAAATGCATGCAGAAAGTTAAGAAAAAAAAGGAAGAGCATTTGATGGATGGCTGTGATTCCATGGTTCCATCTAATGTTCTGGATGGAAGGAGGAAGAGAAAAGATAGAAATAGAGAAAGGAAGGACATACAGTGTGTTGAGACCTGGCAATAATGATTCTTTTTCTAAAGAAAAGGATAGTGAATGGCATGTGTATAATGTGAAAGGCCTTATAGGCAAACCTTTTGACAAGACTTTGAGGCTTTCGCATTATATATAGTGGATCACTGAAAGTGTTGTAAGGTACTTCAGTTAAGATAATACATGAGAAAATTTATATTAAAAGGCCTTGTCTGGCCAGCCACTTTAGCAGTCTCCTACATTGAGACTGGCCACCTTTTTCCCTTTATTTTCCTCCTAGTCTACCTGTTCTCTTTTCTCACCATTTTTTTTATCCTTCCCCATATTCTTGTTCCCTTTCTTTCCTCCTCTTTTTTCCTGGTCTCTTTCCTTCTTATCGCTCTTTTCTTCTTCCCTCTTATGTTTCTTTTCTTTTCTATTCCTTGCTGAACTACTCTTTCCTCTTATAAATCGTCACAGCTCAATAAAAGCTCCTAGTAATTTGAGATCTCTCTTAAAGAATACCATGTTTTGCTTAAGATCACCCCAAAATACCGACCCTCTATGGCCCTGAATTCTTACAAATCACATAAACAAAACGAAACAAAATGGACTCATAAACAAATTAAGAGGCCTAATCTTAAACCTCATCTAACTTTCAACCATATCAGAAAACTTCTGCATAAAATTCCGAAGGGGCAAATTTCTTTATAAAATTCTGAAGGGGCTTATTTGCACATGAGGAAAACAACTGTGTAGCTTAGATCAGATCACTACATAGTGATTTCCGGTTCATGATTGCTGAGGTTTCCTTGAAGAACTTTGTTGACTCAATGAAGTGTCTTGAGCAGTATGTAGATTTTTGAGAGTAAAATAATCGGGAAAGGATAATTTAGAAGAATGAATCACTTGTTTAAGGGTTTGCATCTTTATTATCACAAATTGTTGAAGGTTTATATTTCTGGGGAAGATAAATAATGGTCTAAACCAATTGAAGTTGTTTATTCTCTTTTATCTATAATTTGTCAAGAAAAAGGAGATGAAGGGTTGGAACTACATAGAACCATTACAGTTGGATGAAGGCTAGCTAAACTTCTTGTCACGCCCCCAACCCGAGATTGTGAATCGAGGGTTATGGCAACCGCCGCATACTCATAGAAAACTCTTCTCATAAGCATGCAAGGCATCTTATCATGCTATCCTAAAACAACAGCGGAATAATTAGTCAATAATTTAAATCCAAAATATAACGATCTAAATTTCTTCTTTAATATCTTAATAAATTCAACAATGATTCATAGGCTTTACACCAAATTCAATAAGACTTTCAATCGAAAATAAAAGTATAGAGATTCTGCTTCTGATCACTCTTCCATTCATATCTTGTATCATCTTAATTCCTCAATATCTGTAAAAACAGTAAAATAGGAGATAATGAGCTAGACAGCCCAGTAAGCAATAATCACTTTTCAACAGATTTCATCAGGCATTTAAGTAAATAATCATTTATAGAAAATAAGCATATAGAGTTCATTAATTCGAAATCAATTTCCAATTATGCAATATAATTCATGCCAAATTCATTTCTTTTTCAAAATTCAAGTTTCTTTCCGGATTTCAATTTCTTTTGTTCTTAAATTCTTTTCGTCAACCATGAGCTATGACCACATTTTTCCTGTGGCAGGATCATAGCACCGCGTATCTTCTTGCGGTGAGCTGTGAATCATCTGGCAGCAAAGTCCTTCGGAACCGCTGGTCTCTCTGCGGTTTGTCGCTGGTCTCTCTGCGATGTAAACCCGCAGGACAAATCAATTACCAACGTATATGCCCCCATTGGCAGGGTCCTTTACATAGTCAGGTTGTCAATTCATAATGTTTCTTATATCATAATTCTTCATAAATCATATTTCATATTCTAATTTCGATAATAAAACATAAAATCATGTAGTATCGAAATCAATCAATATAATGCATGATGGAATCAATATGTTCAATCATGCTTCATCATAACATTTCAAATAAGATATTTTCATAACAAAATATCATTCATCCAATTTATACATCGTGTCACAAATCATGTCAGAAAAATACATTATAATTTATCAATAAATCTAGAAAAAGTAAAACATTACTTATCTCGAACGTATTCCAATAAACCCACATAATTCTATAAATTTTTCTTCTAAAAATTCTGTTCGTAGATCATATCGCGATATCCCATGATCAAACATCCACAATCCTATACAGAATCAATTTCAATAATTAGAAAGAATACGAATACCATATTTCAACGGTTTAGATTGAGTCCGATCATTTAATTTCATCTAATCAAAATCTAATTAGGACCTAAACAATCCAAAGTTTTGACCATCAGATCAAATCGGATAAGAAGTGATAGGACCGAGATTTCTTCATCGATTTCATAAAATCAAGTAGAGAGAGACAATTAGAGGAGAGAGAATTCATAGGTATAATTCGAATTGATCAGGTGACACAATCCAATATTACGATTGGTCCAATATCTCGATTGGTGAAATCAACATGATCAAATCAAGTCATGGCTAGATCAAAATCATGGATGATCGAATCTAAAGATTCATGGTCTGATTAAGGTGGGTGCCAGTACGCTGTCTGACAATCATGGATCAGGATTCTTCATTAGAATCAGATAAGGACTATTAAAAAAAATTTCTTCATTCACTAACCTTTTTAGAGAGAAAATCAATCAAGAGAAAGAATATTTTAGAGAGAGAAAATTCTAGAGAAAAAAATTTTAGAGAGAGAAAACTCATCTTGAATTCTTCAGACAATATGATTCAACAAATCCTGATCGATTAAATCAAATCATGCTGAAATTATATATAGATAATTAATAAAATCATAAAAATAGAATCTTAAAAATACCTAATCTGATCAAAGTGGATGTCGGTGTACCGTCCGGTGATCACAGATCAAAAATCCATCACTAGGATTATCATCATTCTTCTCAAAATTCTAAAAAATCTTAGGAGAGAGAAATAATCTAGAGAGAGAAAATCCAATTCTAGAGAGAGAAAATACTAGTTCAGGCTGAAGGGAGAGAGGGAAGAGAAAGAAACTCTCTTTCTCATATTTTATTATTTATATTATTATTTATTAATTAATTAATTTTTTTTCTTCTTTTCTTTCTTTTTTTTTTTTCTTCACGGAAGAGAGAGAAAAGAAAATCCTATTTATTATTATTATATTATTATTATTATATTATTTTCTTCTTTTTCTTTTTTTTTCCTTTTTCTTTTCTTTTCTTTTCTTTTTCTTTTCTTTCTTCTTTTTCTTTTCTTTTCCTCCTTCTTCTTCTTCCCGTGGGTTCCTTTGGGCCAAAATAGGGGATCTCACAATCCCCTGTTGGCTGGCCGGTCGGCGGTACAACCGACGTGGGACGGCCGTCGGCAGGAGGGGGCGACCCAATGACAAGAGGAGGGCCAAACCAGTGGTCGGCGGTGACCATCGGCGTCGGAAATCAAAGAAAAACGGCAAAATAAAGGTTTCTTCCGCAACAAAATCCGACGACTCCTGTCGCTGGCGAGCGTGCACACAGGCATGGGAAGGAAAGGGGAGAAGAGAGGAAGGGAGGAGGCTTACCTCCGACGCCGACGAGGCTTTTCCGGCAAGCAATTGGACGGGCACAGGGACGGGTCTCCGTGAGGATTTTCCGACGATCTCTGCCGTTTTGCCCGGATTTTCGATGAGAGGGAGAGGAGGGTTCTTCTCCTTAAATAGAGCCGGAAGGGGCTCTTTCCGACTCCGATTGGGAGCCGACGAGAGAAGGAAGAAGACTCCCCCTGTTTTTCTTCTTCTTTTTTTTTTGTTTGGGCTTTGGTGGGCTGGGATTCTTATTCGGGCCGGGCCATCACATTCTTCCCCTCTAAAAGAAATTTCGTCCTCGAAATTTTTTTGCTTGAGTCTTCATAGTTTCTTACTTGAATCTCATCCATAAATATTTCAATATTCTAATTCTTGATATAAATTCATTCTTAAATCATTTTATAAGGAAAAAGTCAATACATCAAATATTGATCTGAAACGGAACCATTCATTTTCTTATTTATCAAGATCAACATCTCAAAGATTTTCAATATTTCAAAATTTCAAAATTATGATCTCATTTCTTATAAAATTCATGTTCAATATCTCATGACTCAAATTAAAATTAAATCCATCTCTTGTAGGTAGAAGAAAATCAATGTCTCTATTCTTGCATAAGAACTTCATTCATCATCATTCATTTTTTTTTAAATATTATCCACTCTTAATGTCAACCCATCATAAGATAGGAAAAACATACTTATGTGAATCATATGATGACATCCCAATCAATCAAAATTCAAAAATATTTTCTCTTATTCGTACTTTCAAAGGTTGAAGATTTATCATTTCAATTTCATTCTCGAACTTTCGATATTTTAATTCTCGATACAACTTCATCATTAAGTTATTTCATAAAGATCAATATCACCATTATTGATTGAATCAATATCACTATTTCTAGTCATCGAAATTTTCTTACTCAAACCCTCAAACTCTTAAATATTCTAATTCTTGAAGCAAATTTTATCATTAAGTCATTCCATAATAAAAATCAATAACTCAAAAATTGATCTAAATCAAAACTATATTTTTCTTATAATCAAAATCAATGTCTCTATTCTAAGTAAGTATATTAATTTGCTTTATCAAAATATTAACTACTCTTAATTAATCAATTCATTATCAAATTAAATTATAAATAACTTCAATCTATCTTTTGTAGAACAATTGTCAATATCAATAGATAACCTCAATCTTTTCTATTTAGTCAGAGAAATAATAATAATCAAAAGAGTTCAAACTTCAAATTTTATTATACCCTGGAGCTAAATATTTGAGTATAATAATCTAAGATCAAAATCATTATTCAATAAACAATCTCAAATTCTTCCTAATAAATCAAAATTATAAAATTTAATTCTAGGATAGAAAAAATTTATCTCCAAATATTCTAAATCTAAAATCAAAAGTCCACTCATCCTAGAATTAGGATGCTAATTATTATTATTTTTTTTTAGCATAGTAGGTGGAAGCACTACTTTTAAAAATCACATTAGGATATCTAAAATAATTTAAAATTTTAAAATATTATTCTTTCTAATATCAATAAATTTTTTGTATCAAACTATATCATCTATCATAATTCTTTAACTCAAAGGGTCAGCATTCCTGACTTACTCAAAGTAATCCAGATTACAATGCTTCCGCTGTACACTCTGATCTAACAATTAAAATTTTTTAGGTTCACCAAAAAAATTTGATCAAATTATTTCTTTATCTTATCAATAGAAAAGATCTAAAATTTTAAATTTCAATTGAAGTCGAAGATTAACTTCTGATTCTCATTCATACTTCTACTGGTATACAATAATCTTGATTAACCCTTGAGTCCAATATCATATTTAAACAATCATATAGATTTACTATAATCAATATGAATCAAATCTTAATTCTCATATCAATTAAATTCGATAATTTTCAAACAAAAAAATCTTTATAAGTCAAATTAATGAAGAAAAAATCCTTCGATGCTCCATCAAATTTGGACATAATCAAAATATATAAGAATTTCAAATCATTATTTTTTTTCTAAAATTTCTATCATCAGGATCTTCAATATCTATTAAATATCTTTCATAACAATCATACAAGCTTCAAAAATCAAATCTCCATTTAATAGTAGATTCAATTAGGGACCTCGTTAACAAAAGCAAAGGAACTCAATATCAATTTCTAAATCCAAAATTTCTAAATTATAAATTCATATGGATCCCTTAATCTGAAATAAATATAAATCAGATCTTTTATCTTAATATGAAGATATCAATTTTTCATTAACAACCTCAACAATAATATCAGAAAATCTCTTAATCAACTTAGATACGAAATCTTTAAATTGAAATTTCATACACATCATGTAGTCTCCAAGAGACATAATAAGATCTATTATCTAGATCTAAGGATGATGATTAAAGATTCCAGTACGATGAATATCCTATAATCTCAAAATCAATTTCATCAATAAGACATAGGTTTCTTTGCAATATTCTCAAATATGCATTCATCCTAATATGCCACTTTATATATAATCCACATACCAAATTCAATTTCGATAAATATTCCAATCAAACATCATAAAAGATTTTTCTTAGTCCATCCTGAAATAATATTTTATCGTCAAATCTTTATCTTGTCAATAATAGTCAACTTCTCAACTAAAAGTAATATCATAGTATTATTCTCACATCGAATTTGAACTTACGATTCACTTGAATAACCAATGATTAAATTAATAACCATAATATACAATAAAATTTTATGTCAATACTTTTGTGATTACTTTCGATCAAGATCTAACTAATCATATCATGATCTATAGATTATCCATCATATTTCAAACTCTATATGTCATAATCTCTTGCGATCCTTTTATACATAATCTCAATATTTAATCAAAATTTTTAAATATTTCTTCCACTACAATCATCAAAGATCTACACTATAATGTCCCTAGTGTCTATCCACTTATACCCATTCTATATCTGATTCTATGTTTCATAATTCATCCACTTATGCTTTGATACCATATTAATTGTCACGTCTCCGATCCGAGATTGTGAATCGAGGGTCATGGCAACCACCGCATACTCATAGAAAACTCTTCCCATAAGCATGCAAGGCATCTTATCGTGCTATCCTAAAACAACAGCGAATAATTAGTCAATAATTTAAATCCAAAACATAATGATCTAAATTTCTTCTTTAATATCTTAATAAATTCAACAATGATTCATAGGCCTTATACCAAATTCAATAAGACTTTCAATCGAAAATAAAAGTATAGAGATTCTACTTCTGATCACTCTTCCATTCATATCTTGTATCATCTTAATTCTTCAATATCTGTAAAAAAGTAAAATAGGAGATAATGAGCTAGACAACCCAGTAAGCAATGATCATTTTCAACAGATTTCATCAGGTATTTAAGTAAATAATCATTTATAGAAAATAAGCATAAGAGTTATTAATTTAAAATCAATTTTCAATTATGCAATATAATTCATGCCAAATTCATTTCTTTTTCAAAATTCAAGTTTCTTTCCAGATTTCAATTTCTTTTGTTCTTAAATTCTTTTCGTCAACCATGAGCTATGACCACATTTTTCCTATGGTAGGGTTATAACATGCATATCTTTTGCGGTGAGCTGCGAATCATCTGGCAGCAAAGTCTTCGAACCGCTGGTCTCTCTGACGGTTTGTCGCTGGTCTCTCTGCGACGTAAACCCTCAGGACAAATCAATTACCAACGTATATACCCCCATTGGCAGGATCCTTTACATAGTCAGGTTGTCAATTCATAATGTTTCTTATATCATAATTCTTCATAAATCATATTTCATATTCTAATTTCGATAATAAAACATAAAATCATGTAGTATCGAAATCAATCAATATAATGCATCATGGAATCAATATGTTCAATCATGCTTCATCATAACATTTTAAATAAAATATTTTCATAACAAAATACATTCATCCAATTCATGTATCGTTTCACAAATATGTAGAAAAATATATTATAATTTGCTGATAAATCTAGAAAAAGTGAAACATTACTTACCTTGAACGCATTCCAATAAACCCACATAATTCTATAAATTTTTTTTTCAAAAATTCTGTTCGCAGATCATATCATGATATCTATGATCAAACATCCACAATCCTATACAGAATCAATTTCAATAATTAGAAAGAATATGAATACCATATTTCAACAGTTTAGATTGGGTCCGATCATCTAATTTTATCTAATCAAAATCTAATTAGGACTAAACAATCCAAATTTTGACAATCAGATCAAATCGGATAAGAAGTGATAGGACCGAGATTTCTTCATCGATTTCATAAAATCAAGTAGAGAGAGACAATTAGAGGAGAGAGAATTCATGAGGTATAATTCGAATTAATCAGGTGACACAATCCAACATTACGATTGGTCCAATATCTCGATTGGTGAAATCAACATAATCAAATCAAGTCATGGCTAGATCAAAATCATGGATGATCAAATCTAAAGATTCATGGTCTGATTAAGGTGGGTGCAGTATGCTGTCTGACAATCATGGATCAGAATTCTTCATTAAATCAGATCAGGACTATTAAAAAATTTTTTCATTCACTAACCTTTTTAAAGAGAAAATCAATCAAGAGAGAGAATATTTTAGAGAGAGAAAATTCTAGAGAAAGAAAATTCTAGAGAGAGAAAACTCATCTCGAATTTTCAGACAATATGATTCAACAAATCCTGATCGATCAGATCAAATCATGCTGAAATTATCATATAGATAATTCAATAAAATCATGAAAAATAGAATCTTAAAAATACTAATCTGATCAAAGTGGATGTCGGTGTACCGTCCGTGATCACAGATCAAAAATCCATCACTAAGATTATCATCATTCTTCTCAAAAATCTAGAAAATCTTAGATAGAGAAATAATCTAGAGAGAGGATTCTAGAGAGAGAAAGTAGAGAGAGAAAGTCCAATTCTAGAAAGAGAAAATACTAGTTCAGGCTGAAGAGAGAGAGGAAAGAGAAAGAAACTCTCTTTCTCATATTTTATTATTTATATCATTATTTATTAATTAATTTATTTTATTTTTTTCTTTCTTCTTTTCTTTCTTTTTTTTTCTTTTTTCTTCACGGAAGAGAGAGGAAAGAAAATCCTATTTATTATTATTATATTATTATTATTATATTATTTTTCTTCTTCTTCTTTTTTTTTCCTTTTTCTTTTCTTTTTCTTTTCTTTTTCTTTTCTTTTCCTCCTTCTTCTTCCCGTGGTTCCTTTGGGCCGAAACTGGAGATCTCACAATCCCCTGTTGGCTGGTCGGCCGACGGTGCAATCGGCGTGGGGCGGCCGTCAGCAGGAGGGGAGGCGACCCAACGACAAGAGGAGGGCCATACCGGTGGTCGGCGGTGACCACCGGCGTCGGAAATCAAAGAAAAACGGCAAAATAAAGGTTTCTTCCGCAACGAAATCCGGCGACTCCGGTAACCGCGAGCGTGCACACAGGCATGGGAAGGAAATGGGAGAAGAGAGGAAGGGGAGGAGGCTTACCTCCGACGCCGGCGAGGCTTTTCCGACGAGCAATTGGACGGGCACAGGGATGGGTCTCCGTGAGAATTTTCCGACGATCTCTACCGTTTTGCCTCGGGATTTCTCGATGAGAGGAGAGAGGAGGGTTCTCCTCCTTAAATAGAGCCAGAGGGGGCTCTTTCCGACTCCGATTGGGAGCCGGCGAGAGGAGGAAGAAGACTCCCGAAGGAAGGAGTTTTTTTTTTTTTTTTTTGAGTTTTGGTGGGCTGGAATTCTTATTCGGATCGGGCCATCAAACTTCTGAAGATTGTAATTTTGTCATCTAAAAGAGATGGGGTCACACTATATAGTGATGTGAAGTTTAGATTTCTGGCATGAACAAAGAATCAAAAAAACCTTCAAAAGAAATCCAGACCCATAAAAATGTCAAATCTTCTAGTACTGGAGAATGAAACAACACCCACACCAGCTTGCACGCGCAAAGAAAATTCACAAAACTGGTTTAAATAAAATTACCACCCACTATATTTTTATGTACCTTACTACTAAGCAAAATATGATTAGTCTTGCCACTATAAGAAATTTCACAAGAAGAAAAACATATTTTATAAATTCTAACATCCCTTGGTCACCCGACTCACCCCTCCGACTCTCAATCCTTTCATCCTACCCGATGCTCTCATATCTGGTATATCCTCCCGATTCTCTCCTCCGCCTGCCAAGAGAAGCTCCCACCTTCGCATCAAGAAAGCAAGCGCTCTCGGACTTGAGATCGACTCCTTATCGAGGATGACATCCTCTTCATAAACCCATTGACATCTGGCGACATCATTAACCTTGGAGCTGAGTGTGGCATATAGCTCCTTCCAGGTATCAACAATGACCTCATCGACAAGATTAAACTACTGAACGCTACAAAATTTCTATTGCAAGTCTGCTGCCTAGGGCAGCATGAAGGGACATGATCAACTCTACTACCTTTGGGCAGTGTCAGGTTTCGGTGCAAAAGTTTCAACGCTTTAACATATACTTGCAATTAGTAGCTCGTCTTTCGTGCGCCTTAAGATCTTCCAGGATCAATAGAGAGATCCCCATCTCCTGTAACCTGCTTTCCTGCAGGCTTTTGTCATCTATCTATACTGATAATGCTAATTTATCATCCTTACACCAAGCTCCGAAATGATTGCTGCTGCACAAATTACTCATGATTATTCAATGTTGGAATGTACGAGGTCTGGGCCGTCCGACCAAACGTAGAATCGCCATGAACTCGGTGCAACTCTCAAAATGTTCCATTGCTTGTTTTCAGGAAACAAAACTCCGCACCTTCAACAGAAGACTGCTCGAATCTTCTTGTGGACAAGAATTTAATATGTGGGATTTTAAGGAAGCTGAGGGATCACGCGGTGGCATTGTTACTTATTAGAAAAGCTCATTACTAATCAATACACACTTCCACAAAGGAACTTTCTCCATATCGATCGATCTAGTTCAGAATCCTCAACACCAACACTCAATGGTTGATTACCAACGTTTATGGCCCTTCTGACTCTCATGACCGTGAACACTACTTCTCAGAGCTCAAATAACTTAAACAACATATTCACATTTTCTGAATTATTTTGGGAGACTTCAACGTCACTTGACGGCCAGAAGACAAACAAGGTCGATCAAGCAGTTCTACTGCCTCTAGAAAATTCAATAACCTATTAAATGAGTTGGAAGTGATTGAAATAGTATTCTCACAAAGAAGATTCACATAGTCAAATTTCAGACAGGATCTTTGTTTAGCCAACCTCGACAAATACTTCATCAACTTGGATTGGCAAATTACCTTCCCTCTCAAATTTGCACTCTAATGAAAAGATCAACATCAGACCACGTTCCACTCAAAATATCTCTCTCTCCGTCAGCTGACTCTACTACCAAGAGAGGAAGATTATTCCGGTTCGAAAATCACTAGTATTCTTATCCAGATCTCTCGAATATCATTAATTCTGCTTGGGCCATTTGCACTCAATCACCAAATGCATGTGATACTCTTGCCAAAAAATTAAAACACCTCAGAAAGGTCCTTCGGAAGTGGAGTAAAACCATCATTGGAGATATTTTTAAGAAAAAAAGAGATCTTTCACACAGAATTGATGTACTAGATAAGAGAGAAGAAGAACTGGCCTCTCGAATGAAGAAAGAAACCTACAAACTCAGCTCAAAATCCTTCTCGAGGATATCTCCTCTCAGGAGGAACAATTCTGGAAACAGCAATTCCGTGATCAATGGATTAAAGAAGGTGATAAAAATACGGCTTATTTTCACATTACTGCATACAACCGAAGGAGGAAAAATGAGATCCAACAAATCTTTGTGAATGGGGAATGCATCTCGAATCTAGAAACCATTCATCATGCTTTTTTCTCCTTTTACTCCTCCCTTTTGAGAACTCGGATCATGTAAATATTGAACTGGATTGGGATAAGCTCTACCCAGATAGGCCTTTAGATTTACAATGTCTAGAAGCAGACTTCACCGACGAAGAAATTAAAACTGCTATTTTTAGCCTTGCCAAGGACAAAGCTCTGGGACCGGAGGGTTTCCCTATTTCTTTCTATCAAAGACACTGGGAGATAGTCAAAGAAGATTTTTCAAAGCTTTTCAGGGATCTATTCATTGGGACAGTAGATATATCTAGATTAAACTATACTTATATCACATTTATCTCAAGAAAGCCGACTTCTCATCAGTCAAGGATTTCAGACCAATCAGCCTGAAAAATGGAATCATCAAGATTATTTCCAAACGTCTATCAATCAGATGGAGTAGGGTAATCGATAAGCTGGTGGGTCATTCTCAATCCGCATTCATCAAAGGGAGAAGCATCTCTAAAAACTATACTGCCACATCAGAATCCTCAATCACTTTAGAAAATCGAAGGAGAAAGGTCTTCTAATTAAACTTGACTTTGAGAAGGCTTTTGACGGTGTATCATGGCCGACCTTATTTAAACTGCTTCAAAAATATGATTTTGGATCAAGATTTTCATCCTGGATATCTCACAGATCCCGACAACTACTACCTCTGCTATCCTCCTCAACGGTAGCCCAAGAAAATGGTTTATGAACAAGAGAGGTCTCAAGCAAGATAATTCTCTATCTTCTCTTCTATTTATTTTAGTTGCTGAAATTCTCTACTATATGATGATTCAGGCAAATGTTGAGAATCTGTTGGTTTTTGTTGGGCCGAATCAGACTAATTGCAATATGAATGTAATACAATACGCAGATGATACTCTGATCTTCTGCCATGCCGCAAAATCACAACTTAACATTATAAAATTCATATTATACTCCTCTAAATTAATATAAGGTCTGAAAATTAATTTTCTCAAGTCCCAGCTGGTGGGTATGGGACTAGGTTCAAACAAATCTCAGGGATGTGCTGCAATTTTGGGATGTAAGAAATCTAAATTTTTGATTCAATATCTAGGTATCCCGCTCTATTTCAAATCGTTATCCGGAAATTAATGAAATTTCCTAGCGGACAAGATTAATCGAAAACTCTCTAGATGGAAAGAAAGGTTCTGTCTTTTGTCGACCGACTCACTCTCATAAACTCTGTGCTTAAGGCGATCCCCACCTATTGGATGTCAATCACCAGGGTGTCGACTGCTATCATCACAAGAATTGACTCTATTTGCCTAAACTTCCTATGGTGTGACAACGAGAGGCACTCTAACTTCAAGATCTTAGTTAAATGGACTCAAATTTGTCGCCCCAAGGAGCTAGGTGGGCTGGGCATCAGAGATCTTAAAGTCTTCAATCAAGCTATGCTCATGAAATGGTGGGATAGATTCTACTTGGATAACTAAGGTACGTGAAAATCTTTGGTACAGCACCATTGCTACCCAAGAGATATAAATCTTTCACCATCTCCAAACATAAGACGGAAAGCCTCAAGCTTCTGGAGGGTAGTAATGGATGTTGGTAAGCTGGTTATCCCATTCACATCAGTTCAGGTTGGTAATGGAGAACACAATGTTTTGGTTCTACTGCTAGATCACTGAACCTAACCTCAAGACCACCTTTCCCATCTTATTCTGGCTGGCTTTAGATAAAAACTGCACCATAGCTTCTTTCTTATCCAAGGACACATGGTCTCAAAATTTTATAAACCTATCTCACCCAGCTGCCCAATCAAATCTTCATTCGGGTCCTAATAGGAATGCTGAGGAACTTCGATTGTTTGAATCATGAAGACAAAAGGCTATGGAAATAGTTCCCGAACCACGCATACACTGTGTCAGCCTATTATAGGTTTCTAATCCATAGTGGGAAGATTTTTCTTTTCAAAAGGATCATATGGAAACTCCCAATTCCTGAAAAATACAAACTGTTCAATTGGTTAGGCTATAACCGTAAGATTCTTACTGCCAATAACCTTGAGAAAAAAGAATTTCACGGACCTAGCAGATGTCAGTTCTGCTATAATAACAACGAATCTCTGGATCATATTATGCTCCATTGCAATTACTCAATTAAAGTGTGGAAGAGGACTCTACAGAAATGCCACATTACAGACCTTCCAATCGACATAGAAGACCTTTGGAATGAATGGAGACAGGAGCACAGAAATTCAATTAAAACCAGAGTACTGAAAGTACTTGCCTCTATCACTCTGTGGTGTCAACAGACTCTTTCGCTCGAAAGCTAGATCAGTTAGTAAGACAGTCTGAACAGTTGTTTCTTGGTGAAAGACTAGATAAAGAACTCGAAAACAAAAGACCTACGCTAGTTTATTTCAGACTTTTATACTGAAGGTAACTAAAGTTCTTGCCTTCTGTTTTATTTCAAAGTCCAATCTTACTGCTCTAAGAATATCAACCAGACTCTACCTCCAGTTATTCAAGCTGTAGTTACCTTAACAGAAGGAAGAACTATTACTTCGGTAGCTCGACGGTACCCTGGGGTAACTGGGAACCACGGGTTACTGTGTAATACATCTTTCTTTTGATAGGACACCCACATGTATTTTGTTTTCATCCTCCTCTCACCTCATTGGTACAAATGTAAATCCTGTAACCCTGTACACACCCCTCTATCTGTAACAATAATTATTATATAATATTATATGCAACGGGGAACTTTCTCACTTCCTCCTTGCTTACCTTCAAAAATTCTGGCAAGATGGATAACAAAATAACCAATTAGATATGTTTTCTTGTATATGCTCATTGAAGCAATGAAGAAGTTGGTTCTATGACTTCTATCTCCTAAACATCGTTACAAAATCAAAAAGCAAAACAGGGCAACATACCCTAAAATACAAAGTACCCAACTTGATTAATGTTTGTTGTAAGAGCTCACGAAAAAGCTAAAATGATCAACTATGATACAGAGTGACTACCACTGAGATAATGCTAGTTTTCTTTAAAATGAAGAGAGGGAGAGAGAATGCTAGTTTTGTGTGTTGACAATCGCAAGAAAGAACAATAATCGCATAATAGCCGAAAGTTAAAACTTTAGTCCTGAACCAAGAAGAAACGAAGAGAAAAAAAGGGGGTCATATGGATCCAAAACATAGAACAAACTCGAGAAGGAAAAACGTTAACAATTATTTATTTGTACAAATTTTTTGTCAAAAAGAAATTTGGTAAAATGTATGTCTCTTCACTACCCACAAGAGGTGGAAAAATCTATTAACAATTTTTGTGTTATATGATGTTTTATAACTTTCTGCTTTATGAAATGAGAGCAGACTCTGAAAACATGACAACCATATAACAGATCTTCATGGAGGAATAAATTTCAAAAACTCTAGGTCATCATATATACTCCACCTGACGATTGATCCTAGACAATTTTGCTTGGTCAACTCTTCTTCCTAATTGAAGCAAATACTAGTAACTATATTCAGAAACTCTACCATGATAACTATAACAAGCGAACTTAAATTTTAGGTAACATAGGAATGAGGTATTTATCGAATAAAAACTCACAGTAAAATTCATATTTATGAAGGTACAGAGTTCTTTTCTTTTTTTTCCTTTAAAAAAAAAAACACAAACCAGAATATCATGACCATCAAATCGAGCCAACATGATTGTAGGATCGGTTCTGTCTGATTACCTTTGCTTCTTGGTGTATAGTACCATCCTCCTGAATATCATGACTGATATGCTTCTGCGAAACATGCCTGCTTCACTACAAAATGTGTTCCTTCAAATAGCAGATATACTCGTGTCATTCACAAAAGAACAAAGAAGAGAACCTTGTAAACTCAGGTTAACATGATCAAAAAGGAATCCATTGATTTCAAAAAATAACTAAGGTCTCCATACATCAAGTAAGGGAATTTTCTTCATAAAGAATACAAAAAAAAAAAAAAAAAAAAAAAATCATAGTGGTGCAACAGTAATCTTATTTACAGTTGTGAACAACACAATTTGAAGCTTCAAAGAATATTTTCCACATTTAGAACTTACTGATGGAGGCTTTGAGAGGAGATGATGGAAGATCAAGGATCAAACACAAGATTGCACCAGTCCATATTGAGCGTATCATACTAGACCAATAGGGAATCGCTACCCAATATATACACCCACAGTACTCTGGGTTAGTACCAAGAGATGCATTGCACCAACACTTGGTAAAGCCATTACTGGTTACTAAAACCAGTACTTAAAACCTTGGATGGAAGATGAAACAATCAATTTTAAAGTCATTTACAAATTAATATACGTGCTTAGCCCCCTACAATTTGATTAGTGAAAATTCTTCATTGAACAAAGTCCCCCGGTGAAACCATGATTTAAGTCGTATAGCAAACTTAGGCCTTGTTAGGGATGATAACTAGAGGGATTCAAAGAATGATCAATTATGCGATGTTCACAATTCAAAACAGCATGGCGCACAAGAAATTTGGGGTGTGAGTATAATTCTGTATTGGGTGGATGTCTGGTCAGGACACCACCTCTCAGGATCTTTTCAGTACCATGCGATGCAGCAGGAAGAAAGAAGAAATAAAATAAAAAACAATCAAAATATGTAGATCAGCTACAAAAGGGCTCGTCTCCACGGGACATGCAAACTTCACTATGAAAAAAAATTTTACAAGAGGAGATCTCTCCTCAACCATTGTACACTCAATTTTCTTTCACCTGAAGTTCTCCTCACAAAAGCTTTCTCTCTTGGAAAACCCCTGAACCCTGAAGTGCCTGACGTCCGCTGTCCAGGAGCCTCGTGCTCCTTCTCTCTCAGCGATGCATCCTTTTTTCTTCTCTCTGCGGGCTCTGTATGGCACTTCCTGCGGCAAAACAGCAGACCACACACCCTATTCATGTTCACAGCCTTTTTATAAGGCTTAAACCCACTTAGATTAGGTTTAAGACTCTTTAACCAATCCAAATCAAGTTCCAAGCCATTGGATCAAGATCGGGAGCCACCCATGCCGTCCGATCGCGTTTGGTCCACGGAATAGTGCCGTGGACCATGAGAAATGCCTGAAAAATGTCCAGGCGGTCCACTGACCCGCCCATGGACCACCCGATCCATCGTGGATCGGGGTACAGGCCACGCCGCACCGGATGCCTGAGCCCGGGCCGCGCCCCGCGGGCCCGCGTGCTCGCCTAGGCCGTGCGCCTGGGCCGTGCTCCACCGCTTGCGACTGCGCCGCTAGCACTCCGCCAGCCCACCGCCGGCCGTCGACGGTCCTCCACCGCTCGAGTCTCGTGCCAACTTCAAAAGCTCGTATCTCCACCATTCGAGTCTGTTTGGGGTGATCTTGATCTCGTTGGACTCTGTTTTTCGTCGCAGATCTCGCTGTGGGCTCAATATGGACTGAATCTCGAGACATCAAATTTTAAGAATCTCCACTTCGACTCGATATTCGGTCTCCTCCTAACTCCGAGAACTTTTGGATCTCCTCGTCTCCATGCTCTAGGGCAATCGTCTGCTGATCATGGATGGGCAAACATGGGAGTCGAGTCAGGCCGCTCGATCCCATCTCTGTCGTATGCTGTGCTCCTCCTGATCTGAGACCTGTCGGGGCATCATCCTGCGGCAATAGGAATCTCACCATGCGACGTCGCCTCTCATTCTCTCGAGTCTCCTGTCTCGTGCCCGATCCACCTCCTGGAGCTCCACTTCGCTCTGGGCTCCACTTGACTCCCGAAGCTCTACTTCGCACTAGGCTCTTTGCCGGGTAATAATGTCCTCTGCTCTCCTTCTTTCCCTCCAGCACAATCCTATCATCGTGTAGCACTCTCAGAATTTCTCCACCAGCTACTGTCCTGCAGCTTCTCGAATCCAGTCTGCTAAGTGAGATAAGATTCTGCCTGAAATCAGATATGTATCGGACCTCCCCCAATCTCCTTACTGCACTATCATGTCCTCTAGCTGACCATCCCAATGTCTCTAATCGCACAACTCGATCCATCCAGCAGATATACAGTACCCTCACTATCCTTTAGGGAGTCAAACTGCTCCTCTCTACAACATACTTGATAGGGGCAAGCAGAATCTAATATCCACTACTGAAAAAAGTAGATACCTCGTCAGATATCTCCAGGATATTCTATCTGAATCACTGCCGGCCGTCGCTACAGCAGTCACCGTCCGATTTTTGAGTTGAGGACAATCTCTGGCTAGATGCCCTAACTTCTCACACCGATAACACCTAATTTTGTTTAAGTCCCTCCTAGACTTGAACCGCCCTCGTCGCAATCTCCTATTGCTCCATCTACCGTCTCCTGCTCCTCCAGAAGCCACCAAAGCTGAGCTACCGCCACCTGAGCTCGAAGCTGGATTCTTCCTCCTGAGAACCTCGTTCTAAAATATCATCGCGGTGACCTCGTCCATCTTGATAGTGCTCTTCCCCACTAGAAGAGCAGTCACCAAGGACTCGTACGAAGGGGGAAGCGACGCCAGCAAAATCAGTGTCCTGGTCTTCTCCTCAACATTCTCACCAACACTGAGGAGGTCGGTGACGATCTTCTGAAAGTGATTTAGATGCTCCTGCACGCTCTGTCCTTCGGCCATCCACAGTTGGTAAAACTACCTCCAGAGGAAAAGAGTGTTGGTGAGAGACTTCGTCATGTACAACTCCTTGAGCTTCGACC
>NC_026005.2:74995780-75010652 GCF_000442705.2 Elaeis guineensis | reverse complement strand
AGTCATCGAGATTTGAAATTTGACCCCCTCGTATATCCGCTACTTGAATCTAATTATAATATATATATATATATATATATATATATAATATATATATATATATATATATATATATATATATATGTATGTATGTATGTATGTATGTATGTATATAATTTTTATAAAATATGTACATAATAGGGGGTGAGAGTATTTGAATCCCATACATTTTAGAAAGTCTAACTATTTGTTATATAGGTTAATCGGGCGGATTTGAGTACTTGAATTATCTGATCTAAATAAAGGTAAATAGGGAGTGTTTGGGTACTCGATAGGTTTCTCATTTTTTAATGGGATAAGTTTGAGATTTTTGGATAATTTTATAACCAAGTTTAGGATGGGTTATCCCAAGGTCAGAAGTAAATTGGTTACACCTCACTATAAGGTTACGTAGGCAATGACACACATTTCTCTCTCTCTCTATCTATTTTTTTCATAATAAAAAAATAAAAAAAATAAAATTGCACATCCAATAAAGATTTTTTGTGAGGAAACACCATTCATATCTTTTTTTCTTTCCTCATCAAGGCTCTTTATCTATCCTTTTCTTCATCAAGCCATTTCTCCCATCCATAAAATCTTCCTTCCAAATAATGGTGAATGGGATTTGAAATGGATTGAGCGGATAAGACTGCACCAAGATTTTTCCGATTCTGAATAAATCTTCCACCACCACTTACACAGAAAGACTAATTGAAGATTTGGAGATTTAAAACTCCTGGACCCCTGCATTCTTTTGATCTGCAAACATCAGTCCATCTTACTCGGCAGTGTCCGAGTGAGCAGCTATTTTCTCGTTTCCATAGGAAGAATTGTTGGATTTTATCAATTTTCTATATAACAGAGTGAAGAAGAAGGAATGTGTTCATCCAGAAGAGGGGGATTGCCGTGATGAATGCATTCACAAGAACAAGCCTGCCTGCCATGGGATTTCTCGAAGTTTATTTTCAGACCAGACATTAACTCAAACGAGTATAACATGAACTTCAAAGATTAGATATGAAGCAGTTTTATACTATAGAAAATTAAGGATCCGCTTGGTTAGTTATTAAAAAATATATTTTTTTTTATTTTTTAATTTATAAAAAATAAAAATAAAAAAATAATATTTGATAACATTATGAAAAGTAAAAAGTAAAAATTAAAATAATTATTTTATATGTAAAGTAAAAAATTTTTACTTTTCAAAACTTATTTTTCTTTTTTTTTTTGCTTCTCCATATCTAAAATGCCAAACAAAAAAAAGTAAAGAGGCTGAATCTTTCTCTTAATTTCGTCGAGCTCTTCACTTTTTCATCTCCTTCTTCGTTCTTTCTCGAATCTTTTTCTCTCGTCTAGCTCTTCACTTTTTCATCTCCTTCTTCGTTTCTTTTATTTTTACTCAATAATAAAAATAAAAAATATATATTTTTTAAAAATCAAAAATTAAAAAGCATAACCAAACGCACCTAAAGCGTCGCCAACAAATTGAAGGCTTTGGAGCTGACCTGTGAGGTTTTGAGGCTCGATATGAGCGAAGTTGTTCTGTTCGGCAGCTACTCGCAACATTCGGTCCAACATATCCACCACCAGAAGAAAGAGTTGAGGAGAGTGGGGATCACCCTGTCACAGTCTCTTCTTGAGATGAATGTGTTTCCCCGTTGCTCCATTGACAACAACTAAGGACTTGGCCATGAAGAACAGGTCCTCTATCTACTTACGCTATTTAGAGACAAAGCCTCTACTAGAGAGAAGTGTAATAAGGAACGACCAGTGTCGAACACCTTTTCGAAGTCAACCTTCTAGACAATCCCATTATGGGATCCTTTCTTGTAGAAATTAATGATTTTCATGCCTGAGGTAAAGCACTCAGATATGTTCTTGCCTCCGACAAACGCTGACTGTGAGCTTGAAATCAGTGAGTTTAATCTCTTGACAAGCCTGAGAGAGTACTTTCGACATAATCTTAACTATTCTATCAAGCAGACTAATCGGTCTAAAATTTTTGACCATGCATCCAGCTGATTTCTTAGGGATTAAGGCAATGAAGGAATAATTCAATCGGTCAATGGTCGTAGCATGATCATAGGATGATTGGAATAACTTCACTATATCCCCCTTAATGGTAATATTCCAGAAATATTTATAGAATGAGAAAGAAAACTGATGATTTATCGGGAGGCCAAGTTGAAAGTAGCTTCCCTGTTGTCTTCTTCTTTAAATGGTTCATCTATTTTGAGAGATTTCATGATCATTTTTGTTAAGATTTGATGCTCCGAGATTCAGTCCATATTGAGCCCACAGTGAGATCTGCGGTAAAAAATGGAGTTCAACAAGATCAAGATCATCCCAAATTGAGCTCGGATGGAAGAAATACGAGTTTTTGAAGTTGGCACGAGATCTGAGACAGTGAAAAATTATCGGCAGCCGGTGGAGCGACGGCGGTGCGGCTACAGACGGTGGAGCACATCCCATGCAGTGATTCGCTCATAGCCCTTGGCTGCCCAACAGGTTCAGCTCCGTGAAGAAGGCCATCCTTTCGTTTTGGTCCCAAGGGCCATAAATGTTGGATAGCATCCAAAAAAAGCTAGTCTGTTTTGTATTTTAAATTTACTTTGAGGGGGTAACAGTCTCGTTCAAGCAACTGATCGACCCTCTACTATGTCTAGATGCCAACACATTAAAAGGCCTCCAGCAGAGCCACACGCATCCTTTGCTATCCATCGGCTTAGCTTTGACCCACATAAGAAACTCTGAAGCCTCTGAGTCATTCTGTCTGGCTTGGTTTCTTGCAGATGAGCAATCGTGCACTTCAAGAGTTTAATACTCTCTCGAACTGCATGATGGTTTTTTTTGGTTTACCAGACCCCCATGTATTCCAGCATAGGGTTGACATGTTCCCAAGTGAAAATAAGCTCAGGCATTACCAAAGAGAAGAGTTAAAGCAGAGATTTTATTAGTGTTGATCCAAAGAAAAGTACAGATATGGTAGTTTGCAGCATGAAGATACAAATTAGCATCTTGAGCCATGCTGTTGCACCCACAACGACAACATATATACAAGGGAGAAAGAAGATAAAATGATGGTATAATTTATCACATCTCCAATCCGAGATTGTCAATCGAAAGTCATGGCAACCGCCGCATATTCATAGGAAGTTTTTCTTATAAGCATGCAAGGCATCTCATCATGACATCATACACATAAAGTTAAATAAATTTAAATCTTAATGATCAAACCTTAGTTCAAATAACAAATCAAAACTCAGTGTCAAAAAGGAAGATAATTGTCTGACAAAGTCAACACTTAAAATAAAAGTCTTGCATCAATTCTGAAAAAAATCCTAAATCAAATAAACCAACTCCATCTCTAATCGCTCTCCCAACCGAATTCCGTATCAAGCTAATTTTCTGGATCTGTGAAGAAAATATAAACTCATCATGAGCTAAATAGCCTAGTAAGCAGTGTATACCTTTAACTGAATAAATTAGGCAATAATACTGTACATATCTGTTTACTGATAATAATATAACAATATGTAAATTCATGAATTCATAATTTAATTCATCACACTATCAATCATATATAAACTTTCAATTCATCATAATTTCAAATTATGCTTATCATCTTGAATTCATCAAATTTCTTAAGTTCTTCTTATCAACCATGAACTATGACCATATTTTTCTTGTGGCAGGGTCATAATACCGCGTATCTTCTGGCGGTAGGCTGCGAATCATCTGGCAGCAAAGTCCTTCGGAATCGCTGGTCTCGCTGACGGTTTATCGCTGGTCTCTCTGGCGACATATCGCTGGTCTCACTGGCGACATAAATCCTCAGGACAAATCATTTGCCAACGTATATGCCCCCATTGGTGGAGTCCTTTACATAGCCAGATTGTCAATTCATATCATCTTTCAATTCATATATTATTTCAAAAATAATATAAATAAGTGATATTCGAGTCAATCAATCATATCATTCTTTATGATCATACATCATTATAATAATTTTCAACAAATATCTTCAATCATAAATAATTTTTAACAATTATTTTCAATCACAATTAATTTCAACAAATATTTTCAATCATAAGCATACCATAAATTAATATAATTCAAATTTATAATTTATCAGATAAATTCAATAAAAGTAATACACTACTTACCTCAAAAGAAAAATTCAAATTAGGAATCCTAAAAATCTTAAAAATCTTTCTTCGGACTTGGTACGTCAAATATCATACTTTTTGATCAAAATTTATTAAACAAAATAATAAAAATTTTTAAAATCCAATGTCCTCACACGGATTGACTAGATGAAAGCGTCCAGAATTTTATTATTATTATTATTATTATTTATTATTTATTATTTATTTTTTTAATTCATAAATTCTAAAAAAATCCAAGAGAGAGTAGAGAGAGAAAATAGGGAGAGAATTTAGAGAGAGAAAATAGAGAGAGAAGGTAGAGAGAGGAGAGAGAAAAGAGAAAAAAAAGGAGAGAGAGAAAATTTCTCTTATTTCTTCTTTTTTTTCTATTTTTTTCTTTTCCTTTTTTTTCTTTTTCTTTTTCTTCTTCTTTCTTTTTCTTTTCCTTCTTTCCACGGCCTTCTTGGGCCAAAACAGGGGAAGACCGTGAGGTCCTCCCCCGGTGGCTCGGGCTCCGACGGGGTGGCGGCTTGGTCGGAGGTCTGGCAACGACGGCCGATCATGCGAAGCCGGTCGGCGACGGAGTTCGGCTGGCAAGCTTTCCTTCCTCTTTTTTTTTTCAAAAAAAATAGAGGATCCGTCCCCTTCTTCATGATTTCCGACCATGGATCGGTCGCCGACAGCCAAATGTTGAGAATAGTATCCCAAAGTCAATCGTCAGCCTGTTGACGGTTGTTCTCCTTTTTGTATTAGTACATGAATTATAAATAAATAAAAATTATTTTGATATTTTTTCATCACAAATGTTTCATCTTTTAATGAACTCCTGTGTTGTGGTGAAGTCCTTAGGACTATTTAGACTCGACAAAGGAGGATTTGTCGCTTAGTCCTTAAACATGTTCGCGACCAAATGATACGTTGTTACCAAGGATGACAACGTTTATCGAGCATAGGTCGTTGTGTGCCATATGGGTTGGTTGTCCTCATAATCAAAGAGTGTGGAGACACTGGTATGGCATACAGGTGAGATGTAATGGTACATCTGCACTGAAAGTGACCAACTCCGGAGCTATTTCTGCTGTCAAGATTTGCTCCGATGGGATATGGGTATAAATGTCCCTCCGACCTGAGACCGCCACGGTGACTTGCAAGCAACTCACTGCACTTAGGCACTGGACTACCTGAATTTCTAATTCAGTGACGGAAGGTTGCTGGGTGTAGTCAAGTACTTGACTTGTCGGTGCGTGTGTCAAGATGGGATTGACCACTCCAGTTTAGGAGCTGTGTACAGTCGTGTTTCAATTTAGCAAAACCTTGGCCAGGGTAGTCCTAGTGAGGAGTCACAGGACTAATTGAGTTGAGCACGATTCGGATGATATCATCAGGGTTGACAGTTTAACCCTGAGTCATCCTAAACACAGGGGTCAAAAGGGATGAATTATACGGTAACCATATTCACATAGGTTCTGAATGTTGCGATTGCGATTATTTGACCTATCTGGTCGTCGGGTACCATTGCTAGATGGTCACTTCGATTAGTACAGAAATTGGTTCCTGTGCTACCGGCTTAGGTTCGAACCTGCGGGGTCACACACATTAGAGGTTCCTTTCTGATCTGATGGCTGATTATGAGTCATATCTATTTGAAACTCTATGATTGAGAATTAGGATTCTCTAATCATGAGTTCCACACATTTTGGGTACCGAGGTCAAAATTTTGAATTTCAAATTTTGAATTTGAAATTTGAACTCTTTGATCAGGGTTTCATATCGATGGTCTCTGATGCCTAATTGCCCATCGGATTTAGACTCAATATTTATGAGAGGTTTAATTAGTGATTTAATCACTAATTAACTTAATTTGATTGAGTAATTATTTTTGGATCAAGTCCAATTGAATTGGATTCAGTTTGGATTGACCCGATTAGGTTAAATGTTGACCTAATCGCTAAGGTGGTTTAGTCTCTGATTTGATCAGGGGTTAGATTTAGTTAATTCCTGATTTGATTAGAATTTTATTGAGCCTAATTAAGCCTAATTATGTTGGGTTTAATCTGGTCTAATTGTGCTTAACCTATTTTAAACTAGGTTGGCTCAATTTGAATCAAACCACCTTGTTTTAAATTCCCTGCGACACCCAACTTCCTTGCACCCATTTGAATTCACGAGAAGAAACTTCTCGTAAAATTTTTTTCACACAAAACCCTTCCCCACGCCCTCATTTGTGCGCCATATGGATGGATAAAATAATTAGTTAGCCATTCAAATTCAAAGCATGTTTGAATTTGAATGGATAACTTATCACTTGCCCTTTCATCCTTATCCATTTTGTGCGCCACATTACTTACACGAGAAAAGGTTTCTCGTGAAACATTTTCCACGCACAAAGAGCCACGCCCCTTCTCTTCTCACACCCAAAAGGATAGGGATAAGTTGGTTTTTGTTTGAATTCAAATTTGATTTGAATTCAAATGTGTAACCTCTTGTCTTTATCCTCTCATGCGGATAAGACACGTTCGACGTTGTTTTAAAAAGAGGAGAAAGGTGGGACGTACGTAAAAAATTTTAGGAGAGAAATTTTGGGGCGTGAGGAAGGCTTCTGCGCAAGGTGAAGGTCCAAAACCTTCCGAGAGAAAAGAAAGAAAAGAGAGAAAATTGGGCGCAGGGTTTTTGGTGTGTACCCTAGGGTTTCTACCTAGGGTTCGGGAAGTGAGATTGGTGTGCCACGAGTATCGTGAGTCCACCAAATTTCAGGGAGAGATCCATCAACCTCTCAACCAATTGTGCAGATGATCCGGAGCATCCGAGAAGTCGGCACACATCGATCGAAGGAGTTCGATCAACATCTACCATCAAAAGGGTGAAATCACGAACTAGCATTCGTGAGGAGCTGATCAGACGGGAGCTTCGTGTGGACGATCCGCAGAGGCCAGACATTTGTGTGGCTGCGACGTGATGATCAGAGCCCCCCGACGGTGATCAGATTGCGGTGATCGACTACCCGTAAAAGGTGATGTGTTCTGAACACAGTACTGTAAAATATTTACTGATTCAAATTTGAATTTCAAATTTAAATGCATGCTGTTGTATCATATTTAGATCCTAGTGTAGACTTAATTAGTATTAATTAATGAGATTAATTAATAATTTTACTGTAAAATAATAATTTTGAAAAAGTTTTAAAATTACCATTTTGCCCCTGCACTAAATTTTTGCTTCAAATGGTATCAGAGCATGGTTCTAGAATATGATATACATATGCATGCGTAGATTAAGGTGTAATCTATAAGTTTAAATTTAAAATTCAAAATTCAAAATTCGAAATTCAAAAAGATTTGAAATTTGAAATTTGTTAGAAGTTTCAAATTTGAAATTTGAAATTTGGTTGAAATCTCAAATTTAAAATTTAAAATTTGAAATTTGAAATTTGAAATTTAAAATTCAAAATTCAAAATTTGAAATTTGGTTGAAATCTCAAATTTAAAATTTGAAATTTGAAATTCAAAATTTGAAATTTGAAATTCAAAATTCAAAATTTAAAATTCAAAGATTGAAAATTCGAAATTTGAAATTTGGTTGAAATCTCAAATTTGAAATTTAAAATTTGAAATTTGAAATTTAAAATTTGAAATTCAAAATTTAAATTTTGAAATTGGTATATTTAGATATACTTGATCCAAGTAGCAAGTAATCTAATTGGGTTGGTTGCCATGGCCGTCCGGTCATAGGAGAAAAGTAGGGTTTAAAGGTCCTCTCTTCCCATTCGATGGGGTCTCCTATGGTGGTAGGGGTGCCGATGCAATTATATCCCATGCCGATGAAGCAGCGAAAGGACTTAATTAAGAAATTTATCATGAATGTGTTAGATTAGATCTAAAAAAAATTTATGATTTATTTTGAGTTATTTTCTGTTATGAAATGAGCAATAGAATTGCTGTTTATGAAATGTGCTGACCCGTTTGTAAAATGAGTTAACACATTTGGTGAACAGAAAATAAAATCTTTCAAATTTGAAAATTATTTTCGAAATGCCAAATCCTGACCCATCAGCCCAAGTACTTAATTAAAAAAATTAAGTGTTGTCTAGTAGGTCTAGAATTATGAATTAAGACCTAAGACAATTGCATAAACTTGTGGGTCAATGGGTTAGATGAATTAGGTCCATAATTGGGTTAGACCTAAGGTTAGTTTAAAAAATGGACTAAATGGAGTAATTGGTCAAATCTAATCAAAAGTTGAATTAGATTAGGTCAAGGATACTCTAGACTCAACTTCAATAGTTGTAGTTGAATGGGTCCATGTCTTTAACTAGACCAAGATGGACTTAATTCATGGCTACGCGGTGGAGTCCTATTTACTAAGTTGATCAAAATTAAAACTAATGAACCGGTTGGTGTCTAAGGTAAGTTTGGCAGTTTTGACCAGTGGTTCTTAAGCGGGAGCTACTCGCATTGATTCGATCATTGACGAGTTAATAGCAAATCCCCACCACTGATCTCACTTACCTGGCCAATCTGGTAAGTTAGATTTTGATTAGATCACTTGGTGATTAGAGCTCACCCATGTCATTAGGTAAATCAGTGTGACTGATTTAAGTGCTCCTAATGCCAGCTTTAATTAAATCCTTTTTTAATCTGACTTGGTGAAGTCAGTGGGAGGATTGAAATTGGCTGGATGATTTCTTCTCTACTATTCTTTAATAAAATCCTCAAAATTATTAGGTCCCTAAAATGATTAAGTTATAATGATAACTAAGTCATAGCCTCCCATTAAGTGAGTGATAATGAGTCCATTAGTTCAATGATCATTGGAGGCCCAAAGGCCTGGTGCTCATTGGCTAATGGAATTATTATTCATAATATGATAATTTGATTGAGTTTTTCTGATGGTGGTTAGGTTGGCCGGCCAAAGTCGGGCCTGATCATTTATTGGTCCAATTCACTAAATTAAGTCATGTTAATGGTTGGACCTAACCAGATCTTTTCAGTGGAGGCCAAAGCCTACTGATTAGATTCTGGGGCAAAATCAATTACTAGAAGTTATTTAGAGAAACAACTGGTTAAGAACCTACCCATAGATGCACATGGGTTGACCAACCAAAGTTGGGCTCGTGTGTAGTCTGTGTGGATTCTAGTACCCATTAAGGAATTAAAGTAATTTCTCGAATTGGAGGATGAGGCTACCGGTTCGTAAAAATATTGAGAAAATTTTAGACTAAAATCCAAGTCTTTAGTATTAATTTATGTACTAATAGAGGTCTCATTTTTCTTTAAGCAGCTATGGCCACTACCCTGTCGCTCCGATCATTATTAGATAATGACAAGCTCATGTGATCCAATTTCGATAGCTGGTATCGAAAATTGAAAATCGTCCTTGAGCATTAGCGGATCCTTTATGTAGTAACGGATCCAGCACCTGAGGAGCCAGCTCCGAACGCTAGTAAGGCGATCCGAGATACTTACTTGAAGTGGCTCAATGACCGCACCACCGTTCGATGTATTATGCTGGCAGCAATGAATGACGAGTTCAGTCGAAGGTTTGAGAATGCCCAGCACAGGAGATGCTTCAAATGTTGAACGACTCCTTTGGCACGCCTAACGACGTTGAAAGGCACAAAATTAGTTGTGCCATTTTCAATGCTCGGATGAGGGATGGGGCCTCAGTCACTGATCATGTACTGTACATGATCGAGATGATTGAGCGCCTTATCAAATTTGGCTTTCCTCTGCACGAGCAGCTCGGTAAGGATGCGATCCTTAATTCCTTGCCCAAGTCCTTCCTCCCATTCCTTACTCATTTTCGAATGACAAAGCCTGCAGTAAACTACCATGGATTGTTGGGGTTGCTGCAGAACTTTGAGAAGGATCACCAATTCCATAAGGAGTCGGTGAATGTAGTGGGAGGGTCTTCTTCTCGTCGTCAACTCTTTGGGAAGGGGAAGAAGAACAAGAAGAAGAAAAATAAGAAGGTGCAATCTCATGCTGGGACAATAGCACGGGGTCAGACCAAGAAGCGCAAGCACGACCAGAGTCAGGCGGAGTGCTTCTTTTGCATGAAGCACGGGTATTGGAAGAGGAACTGTCCTCAATACATTGCCTCCCTGGACCCGAATAGGCCAAAGAAGAAGCAAGGTAATTATATGATAACTCCTTGCAACTTTTTGATTTGTGATACTACTGCCTGGGTATTGGATACCGGAAGCCCTTATCATATTTGTAATTCGATGCAGGGTCTGCAGGTCAGTAGGAGATTTGATGAAGGCGAGAGGTTCCTGAATGTTGGAGATGGAAGCAAAGTTCCAGTTCTAGCTTTAGGAATCATGAGTCTTGTAATCAATTCTCGTAATGTAATTCTGAGTGAATGTAACTATTGTCCAAGTTTTTTATTAAATATTATTTCTGTAGGCCTTTTGGCCATGTACGGTTATGATTTTTTAATAAAAAAAATATTTGCAATATCATTTTGAATGGTGTTACAATATTTGTTGGATAATTAAATAATAGAATTTACTTACTATCACAGCCTGTTAATGTGGTTCAAAAATTCGGTAAACGCTCTAGAATAGATAATGTGTCAGAAGTCTACCTTTGGCACTGTAGGCTAGGTCATATCAATAAGAACAGGATAAACAGGTTGGCTCAAGAAGGAATTCTTGAAGTTAGTGATTGTGAATCACTTCCAACCTGTGAGTCCTGTCTTCTTGGGAAGATGACCAAGTCATCTTTTACTGGAAAAGGTGAGCGAGCCAGTGAACTCTTAGGTCTGGTACATTCTGATGTATGTGGACCCATGAGCTCAAGTGCAAGAGGTGGATTTTTCTACTTCATAACCTTTACAGACGACCTATCTAGGTATGGGTATGTCTATTTAATGAAGCATAAGTCGGAATCATTTGAAATGTTCAAACTATTCCGAAATGAGGTAGAAAAACAAACTGGAAAGTGTATTAAAACTCTTCTATCTGATCGAGGAGGTGAATACCTTTCCAATGAGTTTCTGACGTATCTAGGGGAGAATGGGATTCTCTCTCAGTGGACTCCTTCTGGAACACCACAGCATAATGGTGTGTCTGAAAGGAGGAATCGGACCCTGTTAGACATGGTTCGATCCATGATGGGGTTTGCTGGTCTGTCGATCTCCCTCTGGGGATATGCGCTCGAATCGGCTTGTTACCTTCTAAATAGAGTTCCAAGTAAGTCTGTAGCCAAAACGCCATATGAGATATGGATAGGACGTAAGCCAGTACTCTCGCACCTTAGGGTTTGGGGGTGTCCAGCTTATGTTAAACGTTTAATTACAGACAAGCTTGGACCTAGGTCTGACAAGTGTAATTTTATAGGGTACCCAAAAGAGACCAAAGGGTATTATTTCTACCTTGCTGATGAGCAAAAGGTGTTTGTCAGCCTTAAGGCAATCTTTTTAGAAAAGGAGTTCCTTAGTGAAGGAACTGTTGCCTCTAAAGTCGAACTTGACGAAGTTCGACAGGTGGAAAAATCGACACATATTACTGAACCTGAATCGGATTTGATTAGATCAGATCCGGAGCCCATTGATTATGCACCCTTAAGGCGGTCTGGTAGAGTACCACATCAACCGGACAGATACTATGATTTCTTGGTCCGGGATGGTGACCCTGTCGAACTTGATGAAAACGATGAGGATCCGATCACTTACATGGATGCAATGCAGAGACCTGACTCTGAGAAATGGCTAGAGGCCATGAAATCTGAAATGGAGTCCATGAAGGTCAACGATGTGTGGACATTGGTTGACCCACCCGAAGGAGTAAAACCCATAGGGTGTAAGTGGGTCTTCAAAAGGAAGAGGGCGCAGACGGAAAGGTGGAGACCTATAAAGCCCGTCTAGTTGCCAAGGGATATCGTCAACATTATGGTATAGACTATGACGAGACGTTTTCTCCTGTGGCAATGCTCAAATCCATTCGGATTATGCTTGCGATAGCTGTCCATCTGGACTATGAAATCTGGCAGATGGATGTGAAGACAACTTTCCTAACGGAGAGCTGGACGAAGAGGTGTATATGATACAACCTGAAGGGTTCACATCCACAGATGAGTCTAAGGTGTGCAAGCTACAGAGGTCCATTTATGGACTTAAGCAGGCATCACGGAGTTGGAACATACGTTTTGATAGGACAATCAAAACGTATGGCTTCGTTAAGAACGGAGAAGAGCCCTGCATTTATAAGTGGGCTAATGGTCCAGTAGTAGTATTTCTTGTATTGTATGTGGATGACATTCTCTTAATCGGGAATGATGTCCCTGCATTACAGGGAATAAAGATTTGGCTATCGTCACAGTTCTCCATGAAGGATCTGGGAGAAGCTTCCTACATCCTAGGGATGAGGATCTATAGGGATAGATCCAAAAGTTGCTTGGCTTATCCCAGTCCACGTACATTGATACTATGCTGAAAAGGTTCAGCATGGAAAATTCTAAGAAAGGCTATCTACCGATAGACCATGGAATTTCTCTCTCGAAGAGGGATTGTCCGACAACACCTCAAGAGAGAGAGCGTATGGGTAGGATTCCATATGCTTCGACAGTGGGGATCTATCATGTACGTCATGATATGTACACGACCAGATGTGGCATACTCACTAGGGGTAGTGAGTAGATACCAATCTGATCCAGGAGAGAATCACTGGAAGGTTGTTAAAACCATCCTGAAGTATTTAAGAAATACTAAGGACCAGTGGCTTATATATGGTGAATCGGACTTGAGACTTATAGGGTTTACAGACTCTAGTTTCCAGTCTGATCGTGATGATAGCAAGAGTGTGTCAGGATTTATTTTTACCCTTAATGGTGGGGCTGTCTGCTGGAAGAGTTCCAAGCAGCACACTATGGCTGATTCAGTATGCGAGGCGAGTATATTGCTGCATCAGATGCTGCCAAAGAAGCGGTGTGGCTGAGAAAATTCATCACCGAGCTCGGAGTAGCACCCTCCCTTGTTGGTCCAGTTCTGCTCTACTGCGATAGCTCTGGAGCCATTGCTCAGGCGAAGGAACCAAAGGCACACCAGCGGACGAAGCATATTCTGCGCCGCTACCATCTCATCGGGAGATCGTGGATCGAGGTGACGTCGACCTTCAGAAGATCGACGGGAAGGATAACTGACCGACCCATTCACTAAAGCCATTGCGGTGAAGGAGTTCAACGACTACAAGTCGAAGATGGTATTAGATACTGCACCGATAGGCTTTAGGCCAAGTGGGAGATTGTTGGGAATAGTGTCCAAAGCCAATCGTCAGCCTGTTGACGGTTGTGCTCCTTTTTGTATTAGTACATGAATTATAAATAAATAAAAGTTATTTTGGTATTTTTTCATCACAAATGTTTCATCTTCTAATGAACTCCTGTGTTGTGGTGAAGTCTTTAGGACTATTTAGACTCGACAAAGGAGGATTTGTCGTTAGTCCTTAAACATGTTCGCGATCAAATGATACGTTGTTACCAAGGACGACAATATTTATCGAGCATAGGTCGTTGTGTACCATATGGGTTGGTTGTCCTCATAACCAAAGAGTGTGGAGACACTGGTATGGCATATAGGTGAGATGTAATGGTACATCTGCACTGAACGTGACCAACTCCGGAGCTATTTCTGCTGTCAAGATTTGCTCCGATGGGATATGGGTATAAATGTCCCTCCGACCTGAGACCGCCACGATGACTTGCAAGCAACTCACTGCACTTAGGCACTGGACTACCTGAATTTCTAATTCAGTGACGGAAGGTTGCTGGGTGTAGTCAAGTACTTGACTTGTCGGTGCGTGTGTCAAGATGGGATTGACCACTCCAGTTTAGGAGCTATGTACAGTCGTGTTTCAATTTAGCAAAACCTTGGCCAGGGTAGTCCTAGTGAGGAGTCACAGGACTAATTGAGTTGAGCACGATTCGGATGATATCATCAGGGTTGACAGTTTAACCTTGAGTCATCCTAAACACAAGGGTCAAAAGGGATGAATTATACGGTAACCATATTCACGTAGGTTCTGAATGTTGCGATTGCGATTATTCGACCTATCCGGTCGTCGGGTACCATTGCTAGATGGTCACTTCGATTAGTACAGAAATTGGTTCCTATGCTATCGGCTTAGGTTCGAACCTGCGGGGTCACACACATTAGAGGTTCCTTTCTGATCTGATGGCTGATTATGAGTCTTATCTATCTGGACTCTATGATTGAGAATTAGGATTCTCTAATCATGAGTTCCACACATTTTGGGTACCGGGGTCAAAATTTTGAATTTCAAATTTTGAATTTGAAATTTGAACTCTTTGATCAGGGTTTCATATCGATGGTCTCTGATGCCTGATTGCCCATCAGATTTGGACTCAATATTTATGAGAGGTTTAATTAGTGATTTAATCACTAATTAACTCAATTTGATTGAGTAATTATTTTTGGATCAAGTCCAATTGAATTGGATTCAGTTTGGATTGACCCGATTAGGTTAAATGTTGACCTAATCGCTAAGGTGGTTTAGTCCCTGATTTGATCAGGGTTAGGTTTAGTTAATTCCTGATTTGATTAGGATTTTATTAGCCTAATTAAGCCTAATTATGTTGGGTTTAATTTGGTCTAATTGTGCTCAACCTATTTTAAACTAGGTTGGCTCAATTTGAATCAAACCACCTTGTTTTAAATTCCCTGCGACACCCAACTTCCTTGCACCA
>NC_026005.2:74608207-74627897 GCF_000442705.2 Elaeis guineensis | reverse complement strand
AAGATTAAATAAATCAGCTTCAACTTCGTTGGACGGCAGATCAGCCCTATTCAAAAGAGTTGTCACAAGTTCTTCATCAATAAAAAGCTCGGCTAATATTTGTTCTTCTTCTTGAAAAACTTTCTCTTCATCTAAATCTAAATTTTCATCCATCTCTAGTTGTGTTGGTATGTCATATATGCCTCTAGGTGTTATTCTTTGTACAACATGTCAATTACCTCGACACTTTAGATCCTTCAAATATATTACTTATTTCACTTAAGTTGCTAATATATACGGCTCATTCTGGTATCATGTTCGTGCAAAGTTTACACTGATAAAGTGTGGATCGATATGAATATCAATTTTTTTTATTACTAATATCTCACCATTCACACTGAAATAAGAATACAGAATTACTGGACCCATAATTCGATTCTATGATATCTATCAGTACACTATAATATTTAATCTCTTCTTCTCCTTCATATCCTATCGTAACAATCTCACTATTCTGGATTTATCATTGCATCTCAAGCTCCCTTGTGAAAAATCTCATTCCTCTAATAATACAAGATGCGTAGTGGTTAATCCTTCGATCGGGCCACATACTAAATTGTACAACTTATTGGTCACACCTCTTCTTTATTGAAATACTTATATTTCATCTACACTATAATATAAAAAATTATGTTGGTTCAAATAATTATTTTTATAATTATTAAAAATAATGCATTACTAGTGCAACTTACAAGGTCTCCAAACTATTTTGCAAATTTCTTCTTATGTCGATCATCAGCATCCGTATTATTCTCTCTGAATAGTATATTGTTGTGCTCACTACAACAAGTCATGATTTTTAATTTTACATCGATATAAAAAAATTACTTAGAATATTAAACAGTATGCTAAGATGGTACTTACTCAAAGAAATCTTTAATTTCTTCATAATTATTTAGAACGTAGAAGTGTGTCTTGGATAGCTCATTCACATCCATAAATTCATATCTTCTTTCACCAATAGGTCAAACTGTTTATTTAAATATGGACAATATTGGTTCATTGTCATCCCATTCATGGTTTATGTTACGATCTGTATGATTAAATCTTATTTCAATATCATCAAGATACATCAAGCAGAACATGACACAATCTGTAGCTACGTATGCTTCCGCTATAGACCCTTCAAGCCATGCTTTATTGAGCACATACTTTTTTAGGATACACAAAAATCTGTAAATAAAAATAAATTTAAATTTTATAAATATATTTATATCTTATAATTAATATAACAAAGTACATACAATTCTTTACTTTTCAATAGGATACATCCATCGATAATGCATCGGTTTGGTCAAAAGAGCTTTCTTTGGAAGATGAATAGTCAGGTACACCATAACATCCAAAAATAATGATGAAATTTTTTTTTTTAGCTTACAAAAAAATAAGCACGATATCCTTCTCAAACTTCTCAAGTAAGTTAATCTTCAATTTTTGATAATACAGTTCTCGAAAGAATACTTTTAACTCAATCAATACAGTTTGAATATCACCACTGAAATAGCCAAACATGACCACAAAAAGCAAGCATTGCATCATCACATAAGAGTCATAACTTTTATGCTAGAGATATTACCATCATTGTTGTCAACACACCGCGATACATTTGAAGCATAAGCATAAAAAAAATTTACGGTTTAGAACCATCCACATAAACTCTTCTTTTCCTCGTTAAACAGTGAATAACATACAGATGGCACAAAAAAAATTATCATCTCAACGAACTAAATGTAACTCTGGTCAGATTTTCATTTCCTGCAAATCAAGATGAGTTTTTGTACTATCTTTTATTTTTTTTGAGATGTTCAATACTATACCGATGATATTATTACAAATATTCTTTTTAATGTGCATTACATTCAGATTATGATGAAGTAGTAGCTGCTTTCAATATGGTAGTTTGAAAAAAATACTTTACTTCGTCCAATTCAGCTCGACTTCAGTACATTTCTGCTTGCGAGTACTCGATATTTTCTCAAATTAGACGTTTTCAATGATTTCAAGTTGTTCTAAAACTTCTGCTCCACTTAACTCCTTAGGTGGTAGATGTCGGTCGGACTTACCATCAAAGTATTGATTGTAACGGGTCCTCCAAGAGTGATTACCAGGTAGAAACTGCCGATGACCCTTGAAGCATATTTTTCAGCCATGCTTTAAATGTAAGGAGGAGGCATTCTTGTTGCATATTGGACATGCCAAATATCCTTTGATTCTCCATCCAGATAAGTTTTTATATACAAAAAAATTATTTATGGTCCATAAAATCAAAGCATGCAACTTAAAATTTTTTTGACTCACAGAATCATATATTTGTACTTCATTTTTTCATAGCTCCTTTAGATCATCAATTAACGATCGTAGATATACATCAATTTCATTATCTGGTGCTTTCAGATCCAGAATCAACAGTGACATAAAAATAAATAATTTTTTCATATAGTTCCAAGATGACACATTATATACAATTAATATCACATGTCACATACTATAGGAAGTATTCAAATTGCCAAAAGAATTAAATCCATCCATCGCTAGATCAAGCTGGATATTGCGTAGGTCACTCGCAAAGTGTGGATGCTTTACATCGAAATCTTTCCACACTACGGAGTTAGTCGAATGGCTAAGTATATTCTCCTCTGAAACTAGCTGCTTATGATGCTATCTCATTTCTTCAGCTGTCTTTGTAGGCATATACAACCTTTGAAGTTTTAGAATCAAGGAAAAATATCTCAAAACTTTCTGAGGTATCTTTTTTTCTTTCATGCTATCGATTTTATACCTACGCTCACCATATTTCAAATATTCAATTATCTATTTGTTATCTTTATAAAATAATATATAATTATTTTTGCAGGCATATATAGGAATATAGTCAAGTCCTAATGCTCACATGTATATTTTAGCTTTAGAATATGATTTCGAAAATCTCTATCCATTAGGAAGAGCTGCTTTAATTTTGATCAAATGACTTCTCTCCATCGGTTCATAATTTTAATATGAAGTAATTTTATCAAAAATTCTAACTTGGAGAACTTTGCATAATTTGGATAGAGTGACTCTCATGCATCCCTTATAAACTTTGCAAACTGTTCAGAAGTCCCTTCTACCTCAAGCCGAATATTGTGTTCCTGATCAGAATTACCTTCAGATGCATTAGTACTCATACGTACATTTGAACAAGCACCCTGGTGTAAATCATCCAATAGTTCTCCTATACCACCATGTTCGACAGCTTCAGCCGCATCACTATCATCTTCAATATCATCATCATTGCACACAACTTTATTCGGATCATCCTCTCCATGCCATATCCAGTGAGTATACTTCTTGTCCTTACCATAACGTAGCAGATGCTCCTCAATAAGTGTTATGTGATGATATAGCATATTGACACATCTCTTGCATGGGCACTTTATCCAACTAGCGCTATCTGCCTTATGTCGTGCAAACTCAATAAAATCTCAAACATCTTTTCGATATTCAGATAAAAAATATCTCTAGCATTCATCCAACTTTTGTTGATATCCATTTAACAATAAACATGAAAATCATTAACAATAAAAAAATTTTCAGTGGTATTTATCCAAACCGGATCTCGATCCAGATTTCGAACCAGATTTCGATCTGGATTTCGAACCGAATCCCGACTCGAATTTTGGACCAAATCCTAATTCAAATTTTAGACATGAATCATTTTATACAAAATAGTATGCATTAAAGAACACAGACCGAATAGTAACACAAAAAATCTTCTTCCATCAATTTAATGAAGTAAAAACGTATGATCCTATCCATTTCAAATCATTACTAATAGGTATGGTCCTATTCCTTTCAGAAAAATAAAATTTTATTATTATTATTAGTCGACATTTTATTTATTATTGTAAAAATTTTGATATCATCTTCTCATGGTTCTCCAAGTATACGATGTAAATATGGTGCCTACGCACCCTATCCACCATATACTCGAAGAACTATGGATAAATAACTGCTGACTACCACATAACAAAATAAAATATCAACTATTAATAATAATAAGATTATTATTTTTTAAAAAAATTTAAATATGGGATATCCAAGGGTCGATCTCGATTAGGATCGATTCTTAAATAAAAATCTATGGCTCAATGCAATTTAACTACCATCTCTGAATATACATTCAGAGATGGATTATCAAAAAAGAGTAACTCTGCATTAAAATTTTTTTCATCAAAAATTTTAGTAGAGTTTTTTTTAAATAAAAATATTTTTAATATTCAATTATAATAAGTAAAAGTATATAAAATAGTACATAAAATAATTAAATTATAATAAGCAAAAGCAATGTGCATTGTGCTAGTGAAAAAATAAAAAATTTATAAATTTTAGCAATAACACTAAAAAATTTATACAATAAATATAAAATAAACTATAAGTGATTGAGCATGTAAAATAAGATTAACATAAAATAATAACATGAAATCCAATCTCGACCGAATATCCTCCACTCCCTCTCCCTCATCTTCCAAATTCACCAACAGTAGCACCATGGAGGCAGTCCTGCAGATAAGACTGAAAGTGGGTCGGGCCACCAGGAGGCCCATCGAGTCGGACTTCAGACTTGGCCCCAAATCATTCAGATCGGATTCTAGCCAAAAAAAAAGACCCATTTGGCCATCAGGCTGGGCTTAGATAGACATTTGGCCTGATCCAGAACAGACCCGATTGGGTTCGAATTGATTAACCCCTCTTTCCCCCGACCCCAACCAAATCCGTATTTTAACTTTTATATATATAATAAATAATTTTTTATTTTTTAAAAAATATTTTTTATCCAAAAATATATTTTTTTTAAATATTGTTCCTCCTAAATATTTTTTTTCTAACAATTATTTTTCTCTTAAATATTTTTTCCTTAAAAATTATTTTTTTCCTAAACATCATCCACCCGCGACCTAACCCACCCCCCGCGGCATCGTCACCATCACCCACCTCCCATCGCCTGCACTCGACCCTCGCGACCTCCACTCCCACGGTGCCGACGCCGTCACTCACCCTATGCCGCCAAGACTCGGCCCCCGCGACCTCCGCTCCCGCGGCGCCGCCGCCGTCACTCACCCCCCGCTGCCCTGACCCATCCTCCACAACCCACACTCCTGCGATGTCATTGCCCTCACCGACCCCCTACGAGCCCTGCTCTTGTGGCGCCGCCGCCCTCATCCACCCCTCGCGGCGCCGCCGCCCTCTCCAACCCCCCACGACCCCCACTACCATGGTGCCGCCGCCCTCACCCACCCGCACCCCCTCTGTCGGTCCCCCCCCACGCTCCTCCCGTCATTTTCTTCCCCTCCGACAATCAAAATTTCTTAAATATTAAAGAAAGAGAGGGAAGCACCCTTACCTCCGACAGATGGCAATGGCGATGGCAGAGAATCTGACGAAAGCGATGGTGGAAGCCCACGGTAGAAGCCCGCGATGGTAGAAGCCCGCATTGGACGACGATGGAGACGCAGTCACCGACGGGAAGAGAGGGGGGAGAGCTTGGAAAGGGAGAGGGAGAGGGTTCCGCGGGAAGGCAAGCAACATCGACTTGACCTGTAATAAATGAACAACCATTAACGATGAAAATTTTTATTGCTAATATACTTGTTTGCGATGGAAAAGTAATTTTCATAGTCAATAAGGCCTACCAAAAGTTTTTTACTAAATTTTTTTTTTTAAAAAAAATTTCACTCAAAATATTTATGAAATAAATTATTAGCGATAAAAATAAAAATATGCATCATTAATAAGGGTATTAGCGATGAAAATATGATTTTCATCGTTAATAAATACCGCCCAAAATTTTTTTCCCCTAATAATTTTTTTTTCAAAAAAATAAAAAATATTTTTAAAATAATTTTATTGATAATTTTTTTTTCATCGCTAATAAATTTTTTTTCCATTAATAATTTTTTTCTTCAAAAAAATTAATTAAAATAATATTTTTAAAATATGGTTATTGATGAAAAATAAATTTTTTAAAAAAAATTAAAAAAATTAAAGACTATTTATGATGAAAATTTAATTTATATTGCTAATAATTAAAAAAAAATTTCCCAAATTTTTTAATTTAAAAAATATTTTCAATAATAATTTTATTAAAAAATTAAATTTAAATTTTTTTCATCAAAAAAATTTTTCATTCAAAAAATTTAACAAAAAAATGATATTAAAAAATTATTCATGATGAAAAATAAAATTAATTTTCTTTAATCTAAAAAATTTTTGGTCTAAAAAATTTTTCAAAATAATTTTATCTAAAAAATTATTTTTTTATTAATCAAAAAAATTTATATAAATAATTAATTTATAATTTTTTTAAAAAAAATTAAAAAATATATAAAAAATATAATTATGATTAAAAGTTTAATTTATATCATTAATAATTGTTATAAGAACAACTCTTCAGCTTATGTAAGAGAATGGATCCTATGGGAGATCGATCGCTTTGAGGTCTTCGATCTTCAGGGAGCTCGTTTTCTTCTTAGAGTCCTCATTTCAAAAATTAAAGTATGAAAATATTATAGTAATTCTGAGATCGTGAGAGAAATTTATCAAGATTGAGATTTGGAGGATAGGATAGGAACAGAAAGTTAGAGATCCAAAAGCTCGTATATTGCATGTGAGGATTGAGTTTGAGAAATTCAAAAAGAATTGTGTGAGTATCAAAGAGAAATTAATTAGAATCAAAGCAGATTTGCGGGTAGTGCAAGTTATGTTGTAAAGTACAAGCTCATATTTATACTTTGCATTGTTAGGAAGATGAGTATTCATATTGTTTGTCTTCTCATGATTGGAACTCCTACAGAGATACATTTAAGCGTCAATCGATGCGGAAAGCGTGATACCTTTTGAGATCATGAAAGTTATGCTAGAATGCGCTACTTAACTATATAATTTTTACATGAAAGTAAGCTCCTTTCATACAGTTTAAAACAGACACTCCATCAGAAAGATTTACTGATATCACTAGTAATAGTGACAGCGATGAACAGATAAATTTTACGTTGCAAATAAACGTGTAACTCATTTCATTCAAAAAGATCTATTCATTCTATTCTGTGAATATCATCCACTTTTATATAATTTTTTCATGCAAAAAGTTCGACCTGGATCATAACTCACATTTACTTCTTTACCATATAAAAGGACAAAAGATGTATACAGCTACTGTAAAAAATAGATGCAGTTGCCTTATACAAAATCAAAAATTTAAATTTTATAATTTTTTAAATTTTTAATTTTTAAATATTGATGATAAAAATATTTTTATCATATTTTTATCATAAATAATTAAGTATTTATGATATAAATTTTTTCATCATAAATACTTAATTATTTATGATGAAAATTTTTTATCACAAATAATAAGTAATTTTTGATTTTTTTTAAATTTTAATTTTTTTAAATATTGGTAATGAAATTATTTTTATCATAAATAATTAGGTATTAATGATGAAATTTTTTTCATTGAAATACTTGATTATTTATTATAAAATTTTTTATTGCAAATAATAAGTAATTTTTGATTTTTTAAAATTTTTAATTTTTTTAAATATTGGTGATAAAAATATTTTTATCATAAATAATTAAGTATTTATGATAAAATTTTTATCATAAATATTTAATTATTTATGATGAAAAATTTTCATCATAAGTAAATTTTTTATTTTTTTTTAAATATTGATGATGATAATATTTACATTGTAAATAAATTTATTGGTGATAAATTTTTTTTTATCATAAATACTTAATTATTTATGATAAAAAAAATTTTATCATTAATATTTAAAATTTTAAAATTAAAATAAATGATACATTACTTATGAAAAAAATATTCATTGAAAATAATAAGTATTTATGATGAAAAATTTTTTCTGTCACTGATACATGACTATTTATGATAAAAATTTATTTTCATCATAAATAGTAAATTATTTATGATGAATATTTTTATCATCGTAAATAGTATTATTGACGATGAAAATATTTTCATTATAAATAATTTTATCGCAAAAAGATTATTTTCTTGTAGTAGGTGTTGATGTTCAAATTCTTCATCCCTTAGGTGGAGATACCATTATGGGTGAAATTGATGTGCTCCTACCTCCACAAAGTTGCTATACAGTAGCATCATAATAGAGACTTCGAGAGGGTAGCCATACGGCATTAGACATAACTAGCTTCTCATCACTGATGTAGAACTAGATATCGCTTTCCTCATCAATAGTTGAGATCTTTGACAAGAATTATGGCAAAGAGGGGTTGGAGGAGAGAGGTGATGACAAGGGTTGGGAGACAAGTTGGAGGAGAGGGTAGTGCAGGTGCACTCAAGAGCAAGGTTGGTGCTAGCATTTGAGGTAAGGGGAGGAGGGAGAGAGGAGAGGTTGAGCTCATTCTTATGCTCGAAGCAAAGTTAGGCAGAGAGGACAAGGCAATATTGGACAACGAGGGTATGAAAATGACCAGAGCAATGGGAGCATGGGGCTTGACGTATGAGAACCAGACCAGATTGGTCGATCTAACTAGTTCGTCCAATTCTTTCAAGTTTGATCGAGTATTGATCAATACTAAGATATCCTTTAAACCAGACTAGATTGGTGATGGGTTTCTGGTCAAAGTGATCAAATCAGTCGATTTGAACTAATTTTAAATATATTGGCAAAACATTCTGATAAGACACAATAAACACATCTTGCACAAGCTATACTATAACAAAAATGAGCATTAGTGAAATTTTTAAGTGCCACTATATGCTAGTTTTAATGCCGCAAATATCTTTATTGATATTTTATGGCATTTTCTTATGTATCATTTTAAAATGGTATTAGCAATTAATTATCATGATTTTCAAAAAATATTGATAAAATTTTTTGTTTTAGCGGCATATATAAGTGCTTTTGAAATTTCAATTCCACCATATGTAAGTGCCTTTAAAGTTTAATGCTGGCATTTTATATATACCGATAAAAAATATCAAAAAATAAACTAGATATCCTAGATTGAAAATTTGGAACAAAGGGAGGATTCAAACCAATGATCTTTTAGTGGAATGATAACCTCTTAACCACCAAGCTACAACTTGTATTATTAACACATAAAAATAGTTTATTTAACTTATTAAGATATATTCACACCATTAAATAAGCAATTCAGAGAATATATATATATATATGTATATATGTATGTATGTATATATGTACAGTAACATAGTTTATGGGATTGGTATGGCTAAATCAAGCTTTGTATAAAATTAAAAATTTAAGATTTAGCAGTGTTGGGGTAGATTCTCGTCGCTTAGCCGACTATCTCTCTTTCTCGCCTCCCTTCCGACTCCACAGTGACTATCTTTCATCCTCATCTTCCTCCTGACTAAGCATGTAATACTATGGATTGAGCCAACTTAAATGACGGAATATGTTCAAGTCAGCATTTGACAATATCTGACCGATGACTTACTTAGCATTTCGCCAACTATCTTGATCCCAAAAGCTTTGGGATCAAACGATGGTTATCCGATATAAGTATTAAATACTCTCGATCGCGGGGCATAATAGTTACCCATGAATTGCATATTACTCGATCTTGATGGCAGTTAACGAGGTAATCGCCTAGTAAATACCATAATCTCCACGTGCTGAAAATTCAGGGATGAGGGTTACGTGGTAATGCTTTCTTCACTCTATATAAAGCGGTAAGCAAATGGAGACTAGATAAGTATGGCTAATTATAAGCTTTTGACTCTCATTTTTGACTTTCTACTATTTTCTTTCTCCGATTGACTTAGACATCAGAGGGTCCTCTGTCGAACAACTTTCGACAAGAGGACTTCATTTTGCAGATTTCCTGCTGTTCAGCACCCGAGTGCTATGACTCGACTCACCACCGACCATCTCGTTGGAGATCGACAGCAATAGTTTGGCATGTTAGGTAGGGGTCGAGAAAGAAAATGCTCTTCTACTCAAATCATTATGGTCAAGACGAGAGCATAGATTGTTTCTACTAATTCTGCTCGATGCTCAATACGCCGTGACGCACCTCCGATGACCCTCGCAGAGCCTAGCGCTTCACATCCGATGGTCACCACGAACCAACAACAGTTTGCTACCTTGGTGCAGCAAATGAAGACACTGACAGAGGCTATCCACAGTCTCTAGCAAACTGCAGAACAGTAGCAGCAGTGATGGTGGTCAGAGGAACCAATGCCACAGAATGTGCCCTTCAAGCACAGTCATCAGCTCTGTTCTCTGTCCAACCACACATCTCGACACTCTCATCGGACGAGTCATTGACCTATTCGATACTCCTCTCACCCTGACTCCTGGCACTCTCCACATGCCAATTCTGGAGATCGTCGATCTCCTTCCCCTCGATGAATCTCGCAAAAGAGGAAGAGACCACGATCTCCATCGATTTCTTCTGGGGAAGGTTTAATCCCAGGGTACTCTCAGCATCCCGATGAGTCTCAAAGATGGTTCGATGAATATGACTGTAAGCTGACGGAGCTCAATCGTTGGTTGGATCAGTTTCAAATAAATAATCAAGATTCTACTGACGCACTCGGCATCAACACTCGTCCATCTTTTTTTCGATGAATTATGGACGATCCAATCCCCAGCAGGTTCAAGATGTCGCAGATTGAGCCGTACGATGGCTCCACAGACCCATTCGACCATCTTGAGAGCTACAAGTCTCTCATGTTTCTCCAGAGGGTGACTGACGCCCTCCTCTGTGTTGACTTTCTGGTTACTCTCCAGAAGACTGCTTGAGCCTAGTATGCTGGGCTCCAATCGAGGAGTATTCGATCATTCGAGCAATTCGAACAGCTTTTCAGGGCTCACTTCAACACTAACAGAAGGATGTCACAAATTACTATCTCTTCTCCGTTAAGCAGAAAGATAGAGAATCTTTGAGAGATTTTATGGTGCGTTTCAATGCTACCACCTTAGAGGTCCAGGACCTCAATGAAACGACGGCCATTTTGATCATGAAGAGGGGGTTGCGAAGCTCCAAATTTACTTATTTTTTGGATAAAATATTTCTTCGATCCTATGCCAAGCTCCTTGAATGCGCGCAAAAGTACATTTGCATTGAGAAGAGAGCAATTGACCGACACCAATCTGAAGGCAAAGGCTAGAAGAAAATGAAGAAAGGTGGAACCTTCATGGATCCTAACCAAACCTGCATTGAGAGGGATGCTCCACCTCCCCAACCAAGTCCGAAGTCAAAGAACTTCGGTGGCAAGTATGACTCTTACATCTCTCTCACCGCTTCTCGTGCACAAATCCTAATGGAGATAGAAGGAGAGAGTTATCTCCGACAATCCCAGTCGATGAAGTCTCGGCTGATATCTCGCAACAGAAAGTGCTATTGTCAGTTTCAATGCGACCATAGTTGCGATATCAAATAATGCATTCAGTTGAAGGACGAGATAAAAACTTTGATTTGACGGAGATATCTCGAAAAGTACCTATAAGATCTATCTATGCAGCTATTTGCTGATCTTCATACTACTACAAAAAGGAGTTATGATGGTGCTTATACGACAGCGATTTTAGAAACCGCTGCCATAAAATCTATGACAGCGGTTATTCGTAACTGCTATCGTAGATCACCTACAGTAGTAGTTATTCGTAATCACTGCAGTAGGCATAACCTATGGTAGCGGTCATGGATAACCACTATCGTAGATGGACCTACCGCAGCGGTTACTGTAACCATTGCCGTAGGTAGGACCTACAGTAGCTGGCCAATCTGGTAAGTTAGATTTTGATTAGATCACTTGGTGATTAGAGCTCACCCATGTCATTAGGTAAATCAGTGTGACTGATTTAGGTGCTCCTAATGCCAGCTTTAATTAAATTCTTTTTTAATCTGACTTGATGAAGTCAGTGAGAGGATTGAAATTGGCTGGATGATTTCTTCTCTACTATTCTTTAATAAAATTCTCAAAATTATTAAGTCCCTAAAATGATTAAGTTATAATGATAACTAAGTCATAGCCTCCCATTAAGTGAGTGATAATGAGTCCATTAGTTCAATGATCATTGGAGGCCCAAAGGCCTGGTGCTCATTGGCTAATGGAATTATTATTCATAATATGATAATTTGATTGAGTCTTTCTGATGGTGGTTAGGTTGGCCGGCCAAAGTCGGGCCTGATCATTTATTGGTCCGATTCACTAAATTAAGTCATGTTAATGGTTGGACCTAACCAGATCTTTTCAGAGGAGGCCAAAGCCTACTGATTAGGTTCTGGGGCAAAATCAATTACTAGAAGTTATTTAGAGAAACAACTGGTTAAGAACCTATCCATAGATGCACATGGGTTGACCAACCAAAGTTGGGCTCGTGTGTAGTCTGTGTGGATTCTAGTACCCATTAAGAAATTAAAGTAATTCCTCGAATTAGAGGATGAGACTACCAGTTCGTAAAAATATTAGAAAAAATTTTAGACTAAAGTCCAAGTCTTTAGTATTAATTTATGTACTAATAGAGGTCTCGTTTTTCTTTAAGCAGCTATGGCCACTACCCTGTCGCTCCGATCATTATTAGATAATGACAAGCTTATGGGACTCAATTTTGATAGCTGGTATCGAAAATTGAAAATCGTCCTTGAGCATGAGCGGATCCTTTATGTAGTAACGGATCCAGCACCTGAGGAGCCAGCTCCGAACGCTAGTAAGGCGATCTGAGATACTTACTTGAAGTGGCTCAATGACCGCACCACCGTTCGATGTATTATGCTGGCAGTAATGAATGACGAGTTCAGCCGAAGGTTTGAGAACGCCCAGCCACAGGAGATGCTTCAAATGTTGAATGACTCCTTTGGCACGCCTGACGATGTTAAAAGGCACAAAACTAGTTGTGCCATTTTCAATGCTCGGATGAGGGATGGGGCCTCAGTCACTGATCATGTACTGTACATGATCGAGATGATTGAGCGCCTAAGCAAATTGGGCTTTCCTCTGCACGAGCAGCTCGCTAAGGATGCGATCTTTAATTCCTTGCCCAAGTCCTTCCTCCCATTTCTTACTCATTTTCGAATGACAAAGCCTGCAGTAAACTACCATGGATTGTTGGGGTTGCTGCAGAACTTTGAGAAGGATCACCAACTCCATAAGGAGTCGGTGAATGTAGTGGGAGGGTCTTCTTCTCGTCGTCAACCCTTTGGGAAGGGGAAGAAGAACAAGAAGAAAAAAAATAAGAAGGTGCAATCTCATGCTGGGACAGTAGCACATGGTCAGATCAAGAAGCGCAAGCACGATCAGAGCCAGGCGGAGTGCTTCTTTTGCAAGAAGCACGGGCATTAGAAGAGGAACTGTCCTCAATACATTGCCTCCCTGGACCCGAACAGGCCAAAGAAGAAGCAAGATAATTATATGATAACTCCTTGCAACTTTTCGATTTGTGATACTACTGCCTGGGTATTGGATACCGGAAGCCCTTATCATATTTGTAATTCGATGCAGGGTCTGCAGGTCAGTAGGAGATTTGATGAAGGCGAGAGGTTCCTGAATGTTGGAGATGGAAGCAAAGTTTCAGTTCTAGCTTTAGGAATCATGAGTCTTGTAATCAATTCTCATAATGTAATTCTGAGTGAATGTCACTATTGTCCAAGTTTTTTATTAAATATTATTTCTGTAGGCCTTTTGGCCATGTACGGTTATGATTTTTTAATAAAAAAAAATATTTGCAATATCATTTTGAATGGTGTTACAATATTTGTTGGATAATTAAATAATAGAATTTACTTACTATCACAGCCTGTTAATGTGGTTCAAAACTTCGGTAAACGCTCTAGAATAGATAATGTGTCAGAAGTCTACCTTTGGCACTGTAGGCTAGGTCATATCAATAAGAACAGGATAAACAGGTTGGCTCAAGAAGAAATTCTTGAAGTTAGTGATTGTGAATCACTTCCAACCTGTGAGTCCTGTCTTCTTGGGAAGATGACCAAGTCACCTTTTACTGAAAAAGGTGAGCGAGCCAGTGAACTCTTAGGTCTGGTACATTCTGATGTATGTGGACCCATGAGCTCAAATGCAAGAGGTAGATTTTTCTACTTCATAACCTTCACAGATGATCTATCTAGGTATGGGTATGTCTATTTAATGAAGCATAAGTCGGAATCATTTGAAATGTTCAAACTATTCCGAAATGAGGTAGAAAAACAAACTGGGAAGTGTATTAAAACTCTTCGATCTGATCGAGGAGGTGAATACTTTTTCAATGAGTTTCTGACGTATCTGAGGGAGAATGGGATTCTCTCTCAGTGGACTCCTCCTAGAACACCACAGCATAATGGTGTGTCTGAAAGGAGAAATCGGATCCTATTAGACATGGTTCGATCCATGATGGGGTTTGCTGGTCTGTCGATCTTCCTCTGGGGATATACGCTCGAATCGACTTGTTACCTTCTAAATAGAGTTCCGAGTAAGTCTGTAGCCAAAACGCCATATGAGATATGGATAGGACGTAAGCCAGTACTCTCGCACCTTAGGGTTTGGGGGTGTCCGACTTATGTTAAACGTTTAATTACAGACAAGCTTGGACCTAGGTCTGACAAGTGTAATTTTATAGGGTACCCAAAAGAGACCAAAGGGTATTATTTCTACCTTGCTGATGAGCAAAAGGTGTTTGTCAGCCTTAAGGTAATTTTTTTAGAAAAGGAGTTCCTTAGTGAAAAAACTGTTGCCTCTAAGGTCGAACTTGATAAAGTTCGACAGGTGGAAAAACCGATATATGTTACTAAACTTGAACCGGATTTGATTAGATCAGATCCGGAGCCCATTGATTATGCACCCTTAAGGCGGTCTGGTAGAGTACCACATCAACCGGATAGATACTATGGTTTCTTGGTCTAGGATGGTGATCCTGTCGAACTTGATGAAAATGATGAGGATCCGATCACCTACATGGATGCAATGTAGAGACCTGACTCTGAGAAATGGCTAGAGGCCATGAAATCCGAAATGGAGTCCATGAAGGTCAACGATGTGTGGACATTGGTTGACCCACCCGAAGGAGTAAAACCCATAGGGTGTAAGTGGGTCTTCAAAAGGAAGAGGGGCGCAGACGGAAAGGTGGAGACCTATAAAGCCCGTCTGGTTGTCAAGGGATATCGTCAACGTTATGGTATAGACTATGACGAGATGTTTTCTCCTGTGGCAATACTCAAATCCATTCGGATTATGCTTGCGATAGCTGCCCATCTGGACTATAAAATCTGGCAGATGGATGTGAAGACAGCTTTTCTAAATGGAAAGCTGGACGAAGAGGTGTATATGATACAACCTGAAGGGTTCACATCCACAGATGAGTCTAAGGTGTGCAAGCTACAGAGGTCCATTTATGGACTTAAGCAGGCATCTCGGAGTTGGAACATACGTTTTGATAGGACGATCAAAACGTATGGCTTCGTTAAGAACGGAGAAGAGTCCTGCATTTGTAAGTAGGCTAATGGTCCAGTAGTAGTATTTCTTGTATTGTATGTGGATGACATTCTCTTAATCGAGAATGATGTCCCTGCATTATAGGGAATAAAGATTTGGCTATCGTCACAGTTCTCCATGAAGGATCTGGGAGAAGCTTCCTACATCCCAGGGATGAGGATCTATAGGGATAGATCCAAAAAGTTGCTTGGCTTATCCCAGTCCACGTACATTGATACTATACTAAAAAGGTTCAGCATGGAAAATTTCAAAAAAGGCTATCTACCGATAGGCCATGGAATTTCTCTCTCGAAGAGGGATTGTCCGACAACACCTCAAGAGAGAGAGCATATGGGTAGAATTCCATATGCTTCGGCAGTGGGATCTATCATGTACGCCATGACATGTACACGACCAGATGTGGCATACTCACTAGGGGTAGTGAGTAGATACCAATCTGATCCAGGAGAGAATCATTGGAAGGTTGTTAAAACCATCCTGAAGTATTTAAGAAATACTAAAGACCAGTGGCTTATATATGGTGAATCGAACTTGAGACTTATAGGGTTTACAGACTCTAGTTTCCAGTCTGATCGCGATGATAGCAAGAGTGTGTCAGGATTTATTTTTACCCTTAATGGTAGGGTTATCTGCTGGAAGAGTTCCAAGCAGCACACTGTGGCTGATTCAGTATGCGAGGCGGAGTATATTGCTGCATCAGATGCTGCCAAAGAGGCGGTGTGGCTGAGAAAATTCATCACCGAGCTCGGAGTAGCACCCTCCCTTATTGGTCCAGTTTTGCTCTATTACGACAGCTCTGGAGCCATTGCTCAGGCGAAGAAACCAAAGGCACACCAGCAGACGAAGCATATTCTGCGCCGCTACCATCTCATCCAGGAGATCGTGGATCGAGGTAACGTCGACCTTCAGAAGATCGACGGGAAGGAGAACCTGACTGACCCATTCACTAAAGCCATTACGGTGAAGGAGTTCAACGACTACAAGTCGAAGATGGGTATTAGATACTGCATCGATAGGCTTTAGGCCAAGTGGGAGATTGTTGGGAATAGTGTCCCAAAGCCAATCGTCAGTCTGTTGACGGTTGTGCTCCTTTTGTATTAGTACATGAATTATAAATAAATAAAAATTATTTTGATATTTTTTCATCATAAATGTTTCATCTTCTAATGAACTCCTGTGTTATGGTGAAGTCCTTAGGACTATTTAGACTCGACAAAGGAGGATTTGTCGCTTAGTCCTTAAACATGTTCGCGATCAAATGATACGTTGTTACCAAAGACGACAACGTTTATCGAGCATAGGTCGTTGTGTGCCATATGGGTTGGTTGTCCTCATAACCAAAGAGTGTGGAGACACTGGTATGGCATACAGGTGAGATATAATAGTACATCTGCACTGAACGTGACCAACTCCGGAGCTATTTCTGCTGTCAAGATTTGCTCCGATGGAATATGGGTATAAATATCCCTCCGACCTGAGACCGTCATGGTGACTTGCAAGCAACTCACTGCACTTAGGCACTGGACTATCTGAATTTCTAATTCAATGACGGAAGGCTGCTGGGTGTAGTCAAGTACTTGACTTGTCGGTGCGTGTGTCAAGATGGGATTGACCACTCCAGTTTAGGAGCTGTGTACAGTCGTGTTTCAATTTAGCAAAACCTTGGTCAGGGTAGTCCTAGTGAGGAGTCACAGGACTAATTGAGTTTAGAACGATTCGGATGATATCATCAGGATTGACAGTTTAACCCTGAGTCGTCCTAAACACAGGGGTCAAAAGAGATGAATTATACGGTAACCATATTCACGTAGGTTCTGAATGTTGCGATTGTGATTATTCGACCTATCCGATCGTCGGATACCATTGCTAGATGGTCACTTCGATTAGTACAGGAATTGGTTCCTGTGCTACCGGCTTAGGTTCGAACCTGCGGGGTCACACACATTAGTGGTTCTTTCTGATCAGATGGCTGATTATGAGTCTTATGTGTCTGAGACTCTATGATTGAGAATTAGGATTCTCTGATCATGAGTTTCATATATTTTGGGTACCGAGGTCAAAATTTTGAATTTTAAATTTTGAATTTGAAATTTGAACTCTTTGATCAGGGTTTCATATCGATGGTCTCTGATGCCTGATTGCCCATCGGATTTGGACTCAATATTTATGAGAGATTTAATTAGTGATTTGATCACTAATTAACTCAATTTGATTGAGTAATTATTTTTGGATCAAGTCCAATTGAATTAGATTCAGTTTGGATTGACCCGATTAGGTTAAATGTTGACCTAATCGCTAAGGTGGTTTAGTCCCTGATTTGATCAGGGGTTAGGTTTAGTTAATTTCTGATTTGATTAAGATTTTATTGAGCTTAATTAAGCCTAATTAAGTTAAATTTAATTTATTCTAATAGTGCTTAATCTATTTAGATTAGGTTGGCTCAATTAGGTTCAAACCACCTTGACTTTTCTCCCTGCGCCACCTCACTTCTTCTGTGCATATTTAAATTCATGAGAAGCAACTTCTCATAAATTTTCTCTACGCAGAAGCCATCCCACGCCCATCCTTGTGTGCCAAATATCTAGATAAAAATAAGTTGGTTGGCCATTCAAATTCAAAAGAAAGTTTGAATTTGAATGAGCAACCAACTAATCCATGCGCCATGATCTTATCTTGTGCGCCCCATATTTTACATGAGAAAATATTTCTCATGTAAACTCTCCATGCACAAATCAACTCATGCCCCTTCTCTTCTCATGCACAAGTGGATAGGGATGAGTTGGTTTTGCATTTGAATTCAAATTTGATTTGAATTCAAATGTGCAACCACTTATCTTTATCCTCTCACGCGGATAAGACACGTTCGATGTTGTTTTAAAAAGAGAAGAAAGGTGGGATGCATGTAGAAATTTTAGGAGAGAAACTTTGGGGTGTGAGAAAAGTTTGTGCGTAAGGTGAAGGTCCAAAACCTTCCGAGAGAAAAAGAAAAAAAAGAAAGAAAATTGAGCGCAGGGTTTCTAGTGTGTACCCTAGGGTTTCTACCTAGGGTTTGAGAAGTGAGATTGGTGTGCCACGAGTGTCGTGAGTCCACCAAATTTTAGGGAGAGATCCATCAACCTCTCAAGCAATCGTGCAAATGATCCAGAGCATCCGAGGAGCCGGCACACATTGATCGAAGGAGTTTGATCAACATCTGCCATCAAAAGGGTGAAATCACGAACTAGCATTCGTGAGGAGCTGATCAGATGGGAGCTTCCTGTGGATGATCCGCAGAGGCCAGACATTTGTGTGGCTGCAACGTGATGATCAGAGCTCCCGTCGGTGATCAGATTGCGGTGATCGACTACCCGTAAAAGGTGATGTGTTCTGAACACAGTACTGTAAAAGGTTTACTGATTCAAATTTGAATTTCAAATTTAAATGCATGCTATTGTATCATATTTAGATCCTAGTGTAGGGTTAATTAGTATTAATTAATGAGATTAATTAATAATTTACTGTAAAATAGTTATTTTGAAAAGTTTTAAAATTACTATTTTGCCCCTGCACTAAATTTTCGCTACACCTTCAACCTATAATGTTATATTGGGATGACCTAAACTAATGCGCTTCGAGCAATTGTTTCAACATATCATTTGCTTGTACGCTTCTCGATGAGGAATGGGACTAGTGAAATGAGAGGAGATCAACAGTTAGCCCGATAATGTTACTTGACTATTATTGGTGCAAAAATCCACTTGCGTCGGAGAAGCTGGAGTCGAATGAGTCGCGGTCGCCGTCGGGACCTAACAAGGAAGTTTAAACCGGAGGTGGGGTTGCTCCGGCAAGACCCTCCGACGCTCAAGTCAGTTCTCTGCCTCAACAAGAATGGAGTGCTCGAACGAAAATTTTAGCAGAGTTTTGGGATAGAAAATAGAGCCTAGAGAATAACGTATCTGGGGTCCCCCTCTTATAGGCGGAGGGAGCAACAGACTGATAGCGATGTTTGTAACCATCTGACAGTGGGCTGCTCATGGTCAGGAGGAGTTTGTTGTGAAGAGTAGTGGAGTGGACCCGTGGCTATCACCGGGGCGTGCCACGTGGAGTCTGTCGTGGGGAGTGGAGTGGTGTCCGTTGTCGCGACTTGTCAGAGGATGGAAGAATCGCGCGGTATCCGTCACAGAAAGTGGAGCAGGA
>NC_026005.2:74559103-74608107 GCF_000442705.2 Elaeis guineensis | reverse complement strand
TATCTATTTCTAGATTTCCCTCCTCCTCCTATTCATCATAATGTTAAATCTAAATATGAAAGGCTAAAAAATCCAGTGTTGTTATGTTTCTCTCCTATATCAAGGTTGTGATGAAGTAAATACTTATCATAGGATTTTGAAATTTCTGTTATCATTCTCCAAGCAAAATCACTAATTTCCTACTGCATTTGCTTGTAGAATCACTTTTATATTTCTCTTTGCTAAGCTTTCGGTTAGGTACATACAGCTGGAAGTTTTAGCAAATAGATGAATCGTGTTCCTGCATTTGTGTGTCTTTATCTAGTTACAATGTCAACAAACTATAAAAAGCTTCTGACTGTTATTTAGGATTTTCTGTATAGCCTATGAATCACAGTACTTTCTTTGCAGATGTATAGTTGTAGACTCTTCTCATCCATCAGATGGATTCAACTTTCTTGTAAGAAAATATTCTGGAAAAAAAATTCTTGCATAGTAGTCAGTGGCTTTAGAAGTTTCTGTTATTGCCGTTCCTAACTCATTTGTCATAATCATGTTGATATCCCCTTGTCACTGCTTAGAAGGGTTTCGCTTAAGCTATCTTAAAGACCTGAGTCATATTAGAAGCATTGTGTTTCATCCAGTTCCTTGATATCCATTAATTTGATTGCGATGTCTCAAATACATAATCAGCTTCTGTGGGATATGCAGACACACTGAATTAGGCTTACTGAGAGATTACAATTAGAGTCAACTCTAGCGTAGGCATTTTTCATTTGCTTTTGTGGAAAAATGCTTACTGGTTAGGCCTGAGGAAACTAGTTCTAAGAAATTCTATTGGCATGTTGTTTGAAAAAACTAGTTCTTGAACATCCTTATCTAGCTCATCTGAAGTCCTCTTTTTAGTAACTCATGTAACAAGCCCTTCTGGAAAAGGTTTCTCAGGTTGCCTTCTTAATTTTCTGCCATTCCTTTTGGTTTAGTGCCATCACTGATTTGTGATCCAATCTTTGTCAAATTGCTTTTTACTTTCTTTCTCCTAACCTTTCAATTTATGCTAGATATTGCACGTGTTCTTCACTTTCATATACTTTTGTTTGACAACTACTTTTAGCTTTTCGATTGGCCTCCCTTCATTTAACATAAATTACATAATATACATGTCCTCTATTAAACAATATGGTGGTCTCTCTTGCTGCTATTCTTCCCCTCCGCTAATGTAATGTAGTTGGATCTTGCTTAAGCGCTGTTAGGATTATATATGTGCTTTCTGCCCTGTTTCACTCTTTTTTAGACCCTCTATGGTTATACCTTTGATATCATAATTTACTTACAAAACAAGCATGTTACTATTTTTTTTTTCCTAAATAGGTTAGAGGTTAAGCTGTATAAAGTTAAACACTCCTAGTTCTCCCTTCATAGTGTTTCCATGTCAGTATGTCAACGAGATCTACTGTTGGACAGGTCTATCTTCTTCCTTGAAAAGACTGGAATAAAGGGATATAGGATTGCATCATAAGACACAAGTCATCAGTAAAAGGCTATTCTGCCAATCCAGCATCCTGCAATGAAAAGATCCTCTTGTTGGTCTAGGACCTGCTTCCATGTGAGCAAGACTATATTCCACCTCCCTTTACCATAGATGTGCATATCCTTTTTCTTTTTGGCCTCGGAAGTTGCTGTTGTCATCATGGTCAATCATTTTCCCATTAGATATGGGTTGGATATAAAGCATGGACCAGGATTGAAAAAATAATAGCTACTATAACTATATTATCTCTGATAATAAATTAATAATGGGAATTTAATCATAGCTTAATTTGGCTGTTATTTCTTCACAACAACAATTATACATTGGGATAATGGCTGCATGTCAACAATCTCAGTGATCATTTAACAAATTTTGTCCCATACTAGTTGGTCCAAGTATTTATTTATTTGGTAATATATGTGATGGAAAACCTCAACAATGTTTAAAAATACAACCAATAAAATCTGCATTTACAAGTAATGAAAATTGAGGAGGAATCTCAGCGTGGGAGTGAAAATCTTCATGAAGCCCCGTGCCAGCAAGCCATGAGTCCTTAGAAGGGCATGGAAGTAAGTCTTCTATTTCTCTATTGCACTATCAGTGTCCATTATTTCCTGTAACAATGATAGCTGCCACCATAAAAGCTTTTCAGATATTGTTAGTCCAGGAAGGAATAGTGACAGTTATTCCATTATAACAATAATATTCGTGGTCCATCATTGGGGTTATTGGCATTACCAAAACCTTGATTGAAATGTATTGAGCAGATTTTGGCATCTGAAAGTAATTTTCTTATTAGACCTGAACTGTTCACTCTTGAGTTTTTTGGGTTCTGCAATATTTCTCGATGTCATGAGAGTGAAATTTCTGTTAGTGGTGATTCAAACGAATACTTTCACCTCCTGGTGCTGAGAGACAGCACCAGCAACCCATGTAGATATGACACCATGCCACTGCAAATGGATTATTTGTTCACAAAGCATTTAAGCATGGATTAGGTGTGATGGTTACATCTTGCTTGCAGGTAGAATCGTTATAGATTATTTATGCATTGCATTTGCTTTTAAATTCGATCTAATCTGCTTCGTGATTGCAATGCAGTCCATGTGCTAATAATTCCAAGCCATACCTGACAATATGCTCCCATGCTTGCCTTCTTCTTTTCTTTTCTTTTTTCTTTTTTCTTTTTTTTTTTTGAATTCTATTATTTGTTTTCTTTGGAGAATAGTAGTTGGAAGATTCTTTCCAATTTCATGCGGCTGTGACTGCAAGATTTTGTGTAGCAATTCAAAGTGCCAAAATTAGTGAAGTCATCTGTAGGATTTGCCAAGAAAAAGCGACTTCTCTGCAGAAATCCATCCAACAGATGGCCTCACCAGCTGAGAATGGAATGGGGAAATTCATCTGTGGGCCTGCTGTGTTGGCCTATTCCCTTCCTCAGAAAATGGTGGGTTTGGTATGTGCCATGTCTGAAGCTTTAAAAAGTTTCCTTGTGATGTGGTGGTTGGTCCTCAAAGACATCATGGTTGAACTCCTGCGGGATAAGGATATTGGCTTTCGGAGTAGCAGTGTAGCATTTTAGTATTGGGTACCGCCTATAAGTCTTTCTACTATACTATTCTAGTTGAGTCTGACTCTGGTGCCAATTGCCATCATCTTGAATGCCGATCTTCTTCTTTTCACATGAAGTAGTTATCTTAGTGTATACAATATAACATAGACATGGCCCATTGTTGGGATAAATCACACCCTGTGCCAGGGGCACCATATCAGTGATGCACCATACGAGCAATCAGAGATAAAGATGGGGAGGATAACTGTAATAATCCAGAATTTCAGTTAAAAAATCTAATCAGAAGGTATTATTTAAAATTTTTGATTTTATATAATTATTCTTTGATCTTGTTCAAAAAGATTATTGAAAAATATTATTTAGATTCATTAATTCTGTATAAATAATCAATATCTTTTCAATGAATAACTGATGTAGGACTAAATACATATCCGCTTTGATGCTTACATACTCCTTTTGTTTTAAGCTTTGGTGTTTGTATCAGGTTGAGGATTGAATTTCATGCAAATTCGTTCATAAATACCACAATCAACTTGCAGTCAGCTTCAATAAATCCTTATTGTGGTATAATTTAATCTATATATATTATGAATTAGACTAGCTATAATACCATATGTAGTGATTCATGATCTCATCTAAAAAGATTAGTTAGAAGATATTATTTAGATTTTTAGTATATGACAATTTGAACATGTCGAAAGCTTACTCCTTGTAGTAGTATATGGCAATCTATATAGGACTCAATCCCTGCTTTTCTCTATGAATTCAAATTTCATTCCAATTCAATTAGAATTGGAATGAAAATTTGAATCCATAAAGAAGAATGGAGATTGAGTTCTATGTAAATTGGATCATTTTATTTCATCTTGAAATCGAAATCAGAATCAAAATCGAAATGAGATTTTTCTCAATCAAACAGTTGGAATAGGGGTTATTCATTTCTATTTCGATTTCAGAATCCAACTCTTTCCAACTAAGCACCTTCTAATGCATGATAAAAATTAAATAATGGATCAGATCTGGCCGATAATTGATTGTGCTCCTTTCTAATTTGAGACAAGCTATATGATAAATGAGGTCAACCGTTAAGGTGGTGCACCACCGTGCACCAGGAGTAGGGTATACTTTCTCTATTGGGGTCGTATCCATTTCCGCTGAGGTGGTGCACCACAGTCCATCAGAAGTAAGGTATGGTGTCTCTATTGGTGGTTGTATCCATTCACGCCAGCTATTGACTTCAACAGGATTGGCTGACGCGGTTTCAAATTGGTTCCCATCCATCCAACTGGTGTCTCTCTCGCATGAAAATGATATGTGCCCTATACCCAACAATCTTGAATACATCACCTAAAATATAGTTTCTCCAAGCGTATGATATCCGGCTCCAGAGCTTGACTTGGACCACGTAAATTGACCTGTACCAGAAAAAAAAAAAAAAAAAAAGCCCACAAATTTATATAATTTATAATAACCAAATTAAAAAGTATCCCTTCTTCTATTTTACTCTCTCCGTAAGCCGAAAAGGATTCATCTCTCTATACCACTAAGGCTCACAAACGAATCTCAGAAGCTTCCATATATCTCAACCTCCGCTCTCCTACTCATCGATAGCGCCAGCTCCCGTTCCGTTTTTATTGTTCCCGCGGAAATAGAAAGCGAAAGAGTAAAAGCAAACAAGCAGCCAGGTTGTTTTACTCCGATGTCTGATGAGATGAAGGAGGGCGATCAGCTACCCACGTCGGCGAAGCCCTCCTCCGCCGCTGGCGCCGCCGAGACCGCCCTCTTCGGCAAGGGTCGATACAAGTTCTGGGCCCTCGCTGCCATCATCCTCCTCGCCTTCTGGTCCATGCTCACCGGCACCGTCACCCTTAAAGGGTCCGCCGGCAACCTCAACCGCATCTCCGACGACCTCCTCGATGCCCCCCTCCGCGATGCTGATCTCGACGTCCTGGTCCGGTTGCAAATCCCCAATCTTCACCTCGCCCTTGATCTTGATCTCGACTTCTCTATATCTTCTCTTCTCTGATCGCTCAAGCATTCTCTTGTTTGTAAACGTTGTCACAGGAGATGGAGGAGAGGGAGAAGGTTGTGAGGCACATGTGGGACATCTACGCGCACAGCCTTCGGATCCGGCTGCCGCGGTTCTGGCAGGAGGCGTTCGAGGCGGCCTACGAGGAGCTCGCCAGCGACGATCTGGCCGTCCGGGACGCCGCTGTCTCCGAGATCGCTCGGATGTCCATGCGGATGGTCGATCTCGAGCCCCCGCCTCGCCATCCCAAGGTTTAGATCCAGCCCAGCTCCCTAGGTTTCTTTTTTAATTTCGTGAATTTTTTCGTTGGTGGCATTCGTGATTCTTGAAAATCTTCAAGTTCTCGTTCGAATATATTCTGTTTAAGGTCCTCTGCAGCAATCAAGGAATTTGCCTCAGTGTTTTCGTCTGATCTTTTACTGATTCGGTTCGAAGATTCGGGGAAATTTTGTAGTGGGAGTGAATGATGAATGAAGAATACTTTGAAGTTTAATGCATGAACTTGACACCAGAGAGATGAGACTAGAGCTGAAAGTTCGAGCCTATACTACCACTAATTTGTTCTATGTATTATTATCGCTTGTTTGATTATGTGAGTTAGGAGTTCGCTCAATTCTTAAGTTTTCAATTTCTTGTTAAAATTCGGGCATCTTAGGTCCTCTGAAGTATTTAGAAATTCACCTCAGCGTTTTCATCCGATCTTTTGTTAATTAACTTATTTCCAGGGATGTTGAATTGGCTGAATTTTGTGGAAAATTTTATATTGAAATTGGCAAAGAACTGAGATTGTTATACATGAAATCGGCACAAGAATGATGAGATTGGACCTGAGATATCTAGTCTATAGTTCTTTTAATTTGTCATATATGCACAAATTACTCATTGGATTGTGCAAATTTGGAATGAGCTTTATCATAGACAAACTTTCGGATCACTTATAGATGATACTGCTTTATTCAGAGGTTTGGAAGACATGCATTTATCTAGCTTTAGATCTGATTTTTCTGTATAGTTCAGTTAGTGTGATGGTCTTTGAATTGGTCAAACCGTCAAAGGTTCAGGAATGTCCTGCTATGGTTTCAGTGATGAAAAGGGGACAATATTGCAACAATTTAAATGAAGCCGACAGCAGACAGATGAAATCAAAGCTTGTTTGTGTTTGTGGTTATAACAGTCAGAATGTAATGTTTCGTTTTTACCATGCTTGGTTTGTTATTGATGTCTACTTTCTGCTTGTTGGGTTGTTTTAGCTTCTAGCTCACTCATTTGTATGCTTTAGATTCAATTTTTGAATGACCTTTGTAGTTGCTTTCAGGGACCTTAAAGCTTAATGTGATTGTATTCCTCAGTATCCAAAAGTAAGATGCCATTTAATTCTTTTTTACTTTTGTCAGGAAATTGGACTCTGTGTTCATTAATTTTTTGAAATAAAACCTCAAAAAAACCCCAAAAAACAAAAGATTGTAACTTTGATGGTTCTTATGCTTCATCCATTTAGTTAAAGTTGGCCTCCACTTGACTTGCCGTAATTGACCTTCTTTGTTTAAAATATATATACATCAAATCCAATTGTTGCCATTTGGAACAATTCCGGTTGTCTTTGTTGCTGTGCTAGTTTCTCAAATTCTTCCTGCATGATCATCTGCATTAATTAAAAGAAATATAATGGGTATATTGACTATTTTTCTGCAGAATGCAGAACCGCATGATTTTCAAAGGGATGGCAGCAGCAGGACTAAAGCGAAGCCATCAGCCTTCTCATCAATGGGTGCCCAATAAGTTGCAGCAAATATTCCTCGGCCCCAACATTTCTGTTGCTGAACAATGCTCTATCAATAGCCGATTTACTGAAGTTTGCCAAGGTTGTTTCCTTATTAAGCAGTAGCATGCAGAAAAATTGTTTTCCTGCTTTCTAAATTCTAGCTCTGGTGCATGCTCAAGGCAAGCTTTTGCAAGATGCCACGTGGTTATAAATTACACTGATGAATCATTATTTTGTAACTTTTAACTCTTTTTAACGAATATTGGAATCTAGGAAGAGTTTGCCAAGTGAGTGCTCTTTAAGACTACTTTGTATGCTCTGTTTGGTTGCATGGAAAAGATGAGTTTCAACAAAATGAGGCGGCTGTGAATTTATATGGGCATTACTGTAGTTGTAACTGTCAAGCCTTCACCTGGCTTTGTGAATTTATATCCTTTATTAATGGAACTACGGGGTGAACATATCTCTAAACTTGCTTGCGGTTGTTGCATAGATATTGGTTTCAGTATTTTGATGGGCACATATAAAAGTATATAGGTAGGTTTGATTTGAAAAAAGATAAATATAAATGGATTGAATAAGAAGTACTTATCATTCAAGATCTTGAATATACTATATTCCAGTAAATGTTGCAGGGAATCAAAAGAAAGTCCAAACAATAGGCAATTTAATCAACACATTCCTTAATCAAAGTGGCATGTGGATGCTTTTGAGATTTATTGTTATGCTGTCTTAGAACAGAGGGGTTAAGTATGTCTTAAGGTTCAGTTTGTTAGCTAGCAATGTTGAGATGTACGTGTAATCAAAACCTATTCGGAATATCTGGGTTCGATGAAAAATTTCTAGGGTGTTCTCTAGCCTGATAGACATGCATAACATACCGTATGTGTCATGGCTTTGTAGGCATGGATACATGGTGTTGCTGTGTCATTGGGAATGACTAATGCACTCTGCTTTTTGTCTCATGCAATTAAATATAAATTGGCACACGACTTCATGCATTAATCAAAGTAAATTGCACCATGGATGATGGGCGAGTTAAATTATTTTATATTTTGCACGAGCTTTAAATTGTGCTCTGCAAGTTTCTTTCAGTGTCTGATTTCTCCTCAATATCACTTCCCCAAACTCCAGATTATGTGCTAACTTTGAGTTTTTTTTTTGTACCTCTTTTTTATGAGCAAGTCACATTCCCTGCCAAATCCCTTGTTATCCCTCCACATGCACCTTTATGCTCGGTACCTCCATTCTCTTAATTTTACAACTTAATTTTACAACTAGTGCATTAGCAAATAGCAAGCTTGTTTTCTCTACAAATACTTTGGTCATTTTTCGTTTTAAACCTTTGACTTCTCTGATGTCATTAGATTCTCCAGTTTGCTTTACTGGTAAAACAAGTGAGAGCATCAGTATATCCCCTATAGATCAGCTTCTGCATTTCAACTCAATTACAGCTATATGAAGGGGTTGTATTGATCTTGTGGAGTACGCTAGATGGGAATTTGTGATTAGTACACAGGATCTGGAAGTCTGACATGGCAACGGTTTTAAGGATGTGGGCAAAGAAAGACACAGCAAAGTGAATGATTTTTTTATTCCTAGAGTTGGGTATCATTTTAATTTTTCTTTTTTTTTTGTTTTTTTACATGATTTAGGCATTATTGTTAGTTGATGACTGGTTGCTCTATATCAGATCCTTTTATAACAGATTATCAGATTATGAGAATAGGATTATCGTATTATCTTCACATATTTTCTTTGGCTCATCTTGGTCTATGAATCTCATATGCCACTTTTGCTTCTTTTCGCTTGATGTTTTGGAGAAGATAGTCATGTTGAATTCTAACATTTTGGTCCATGATTATGCTCCCAACTTGTACAGATTATGTAAAATAGGACTTTTAAGTATACTTTCAAAGGATCGGACTTTCATCCTTGGAAGTCTATATAATATAAACATATATCAAGCCTTTCTGCAATATGCTATTAATATTGCTTGAAGGTATTATTGTTATAGAAATAATGAGTTATTTCAGTAAGGACCAAAGTCTAATTTTGTGAAATGATGTTTAAAGTCCTAATTTGCAAAGCGAAATTTTAGGTGTACCTCGCCAGACCTTTAGTGTTTTTTCAATTAAATTATATATATATATAGGCTATGGAACAAAAAAAAATATCTATTTTGGTTCCAGTTGCAAATATCTAAAACTCAAATTTACAAATTGGATTTTAAAGTCCTAGTTCAATGTGTTATTTACTAATTGGATTATATGGGCTAGGACAACATACTGCATTCTTTTTAGATCAAACACCTTTTTTTTTGGTAGAAGATCAAATACTTTTGAAAATATAATTTTCTTACATTAATGGTGCCATTGCTGTGTTACAGTCGTTATTGGGATAATCATTATAGGAAGAAATAGAGAAAAGGAAATGATTTAGATCATCATGTACTACAATCACATCATGTACTACAATCACAATATATGTTTTAGGATTCTCTCTCAATCACAACTAACTTCTATTTGGTACCGATCCTTCTATAGATTTAGGTCCTAGTAGATATTTTTTCCCGGGCATGCTACGTTTTCTTCTCATCTTTCCATAAAAAAACCCCTCAAAACAATTGCACTTTGGTTCAAATAACCTTTTTCCTAATGTGGAGTCCGAGAATTTTAGGATCCTCATTCATGTTTTTGATTGAAAGGGAGGTAATTTTCGGATTATGTTTCAATCAAAAGTAACTTCTACATGGTACTAGTCCTTCTATAAGTTTAGGTCCTACTAGGGTTTTATTAGGATGTTACGTTATCTTCTCATCTTTCCATAAAAAAAAAACCCCAAAAACAATATCACTCCGGTTCGAATAATCTTTTCCCAATATGGTTCAAAGAAGTGGTACTGGGCCACAGCGCGTCACAGAATCAGGAGTAAAAGGAGTCCGTCTGTCGCTGGCTTTCAATAGTCTGAGCGTAGCTTGTCTAACGGGCCCCATTGGAACCACGTTCCTCCGTCAATCTTTGATAGCGCGAACCCTAAAGGCGTTGGGAAGCATCTAAAATCCTATGCTGCGTCGACTTCGGATGGTAGTCGGAATTCTTATTGGTCAAGGTATGGGTTTCTGTGGCCCTTCCCGGTGGAATTGTAAGTCCTATTACAAGGAAAGCGAAACTATAAACCCCCCCCCCCACACCCCCCCACTACTTGCTCCTTAGCCATGGAATCCAGGAGCAACAAGCTCCGTGGTCACGGAGCAGCACCAAGCTCTTCCGTTCCATATGACGTTCTTCGTTTCAACATCCTCCCACGTCTCTCCTTCAAGTCTCTCACCAGGTTCAAGTCTGTGTCAAAGAGCTGGCATGCCCTCATCTCCGGCGATCCCCTCTTCGCCGCCGATCAGTCCCTGCACCCTTCCCCCGCCTCCTCCGGCTTCGTCTACATCGCCTCCTCTGGCGTCGAGTTCCTTTCACCCCCGGATACCCCAATTGGCGTTTCCCATCCCTCCTATCCCCTCCTTTCCACCTGTTTTCCCTCCCATCATCTCAAGCTTCTGGCCTCTACCAACGGTCTCTTGTGCTGCGGCGTCGGCGTTCCTGACTTCAGCCATGATGGGGCTTTTCCCAACTTCAACTTGCTCTACGTCTTCAGTCCCGTAACGAAGGAGGCCCATTTCATTCCTGCGACCAAATATCGCCGCCTCTTCGTCGGGCTAGCCTTCGACCCGTCCAACTCCCCGAGGCGTTACACTCTGGTCTGCCTCCGTCGTCGCCATGTTGTTATCGAGGGATATCCGAAGACCTGGTTTCAGTTTCATGTCTTCTCCTCTGATACCCGACGGTGGATGATCTCGAACCAGAGGGTCCTCGTCGATGATCTCATGTCGTGCGAACCTCCAGCGGTGTTTGCTGGAGGGGTCTTGTACTGGGATTGCCTTCACTATCTGATATGGTTCGATCCCTCCAAGAATCTCGCAGGATGGATGCCATTGCCGGAGAAACCATCGAGTGCGAGCCAGCATCAGATCGGGGTGTGGGAGGGTCGAGTACTGACGTGCACTCAAACATGGAAGGACGAGGTGGAGGTGTTCGTGATGGCGAATGGCAGCAGTAGTGGGAATTGGATGAGGAGGCACCGGGCAAGCTTCGAAACAATGGTCACAAGGAATCCGGAAGTGTTCGCCAGATTCTGCCACCCCATGAGGCTGAGGAGCAAGAGCTTTTGTAAACGGCTGCTTTCGCGGTGGTTTCTGCGGCCGCTGGCGCTCGACGGAGGAGACAAACTCTATCTCGGGGTGAGGCCCAAGGTGTTGAAGTCGAAAGCAAAGGAGAGAGTGCTGTGTTATGAGCTGAGAACGGGGGAGATGACGTGGATCAGCGACGGCGTGAGGTTTATGCCATCTGAAGAACGAGTATTCTGCTACCACAACAGCATGGTTGGACTGCCCAGACGTACTGGGCAGCGGTAAATACAACTCTCAGGGGCTCACAAGTTACTTTAGTTGTAGTTAGTGAACGTTTTACCGGGAGCATTTAGTTTGCTGGAGACTTACTGCTTCATATATATTGGTCTCTTGGGTATCAACTGTGTGAACTTTACTTATAATCTCCTAGTAATTTGTTTCTCACATATCATTCTCTAAGAATCTCACGCACCATTCTACACCTCTTTTCACTAAATGTTTTGTATTGAATCTTATTTTTTTTATTCTTACAATAATATATCGCTATCTGCATCGTAGAACTATCAAGACGGACCGATCCATCTCAACCCATCCTGACCCGTCTCTAAACATATCGGAGTGAGCTGGCCTGTTTAACTGATGGGTTGGAAAAACTCCAATCCGACCCAACCCATCATGAACCGCGGGTTAATCGGACCAATATGTCAAAATTTAAAAAAAAAATATATAAACAGTAATATAAACTGAATTTCATATTCAATTTGAATTCAAATCAATCTATAAAAATCTTATATCTCAATTCTTATAGTCATAAAATAAAATTATCAAACTTAAACTAAATACTTAATACAACATAAACTTAAAAGACTTTAAATTTTAATTTTCAAATTAATTTAGAAGCAAATCAAAGTCCCAAAAAATTATTCTCCATATCATTATTGTGGTCCTCATCATTCAATTCTTCATCTTCTTCCTCTTTTCATCAATTATCTCTTCAATAACATTAAAATCCTCTTTATATATATATATATATATATATATATATATATATATATATATATATATATATATATAAAAAGAGACGGATTAGTCCGCCCCGACTCACCGACCCAACGGAGCGGGTCATTTGACCTGCTTTTATATGGGTTGCTAAAATATAAACTTTATCCGTCCTATTTATATGACGGAGCGGGTCAATTCGATGGGCTCAATCCAAATTGACAGCTCTACTATGTCTCAGGAGAGATATTTATTCTTTATTCAGAAAAAAATGGTTTCTTAAATTCTCAGAAGGGAAACTTGTTGAAAGCTGAAGGCAAACAATGTATTCATTTGTTATGAACTTAAGTAAATAGGAAGTCTTTTTGTATTGAGTTTTGAACATGTAGACATATAAAAGCAATTAGAATAAAGTCTTATATTTGTACAATTGACAGTACAACTATTTTGGGGGAAAAAAAAATGTAGATTTCTAGAGAAGCTTGATGAAAATCTCGTTTGTGCTTTCATTCTATATCATCAGCAAGACCTGGGGCGAAGTCTTCTTGTAAACATATATATCTTTTGACTTTTGAGAATGTTGAAGAAACTCGAGAGGTGCTTCCAATTTGGGCTTAGCTCAAGCTGTTGAAATGTTTCCTCTGTTTTGTTGACGTGGTGGCAATGTGCCACTAACAAGATTTATTTCATAAATCTTTCTCAAAAGCAACCTTTTCCAACTGCCAACATTGGACTTAAATCTTGTTGGCCAAGCTTGTTATTTATGGAATTGGAATTCAGGGCTTCTAATTGGACTCAAATCTTGTTGGCCAACCTTTTAACTCTTGCCTTGCCATAAGGTGCGTAAAGAGGTAATATGATAACTTTACCAAAAAGGAAAAAAAAAAGAGGTATATGATGAAAAGAAGGGATACTAGAGTCTCTCTCTCTCTCTCTCTATGTGTGTGTCTTTTTTATCCCAAATTTTTTTAGTTTTATTTATATATAATTATGCAGTGGCTTGCTCTTTTAATTAATTCATCATGTAATTTAGTAACAGTAGATCAGCAATACTAATGATGTATTTCATTGTTTGAGTAGGTTAGCAATTTTCTTTCTTTCTTTTTTTTTTTTTTGGTACCATCTTTCTTTTCCTCGGATCCATCATATGCTTTGCATTTGTCAGAAGTATGAGATTTGGACAGAGATACCATTGTTGAAAGTACCATGAACTTACATCACCCATATCAATCAAGTTATTTAATTTAAAAAATAAAATCCAAATAAAAGGTATGTTTTAATCGTAAGCATTTCATTATTTTTTCTGAATTACAACTATTTAGCAACTTCTTCATTCATTTAAATCAGTCTCATATGCCAGCGGTACTTTTCATACTAATATCATCTTATATAGTTAGAATTTTGATTGATCCTTAATAGACTGGGGGAATAAAATCAGCCTTCTCCTAGAAAGGTTTATTTTATGTTGTTTTCGTTGCTTAGTCATAATAAGAAATGGTTGCTAAGTGGTGTCAACATAGAGCAACAATGCTTATATGCATATGATACTGCATGAAAGTATTATGTGATGCGTCATTTTGCAACACCACAAACTCATGGCGGCAATCGGTATATGGAGAGCCATGATAAGTCTGGAGGGTTATGGATGGTGCACCACGTACATATTGATGTAGTACCTTCTACAAAATAAAATTTTGCCGACAAATCCTCTCTAAGACCAATATATTTATCTGGCTAAATTATTATTCATGAAATGTTATAATGACAAAAGCAAAATATCATTATCTTATATTAATGGTGCCATTGTCCTGTTACAATGGTTATTGAGAAGACCGTTATACAAAAAAAAATAGAAAAATTTGTACAAGGCGACATAATTTTATTGAGAACAATACATGGGGAATGAGAACTTTGTAAAGTTCAGTTTGCATGTTTTGATGGCCGGTAATTTTTTTCTAAACCTAATTCTTCCTATGAGTTTGAAATATATATTTCTATTTGATAATTTTTTTTTCAAAAAAAATTTCTTCTTACTTAGCTTTGCGACAGCTATTATTTTGCCTCCAATTGATATTAAAAAAGAAAATGATTTAGATCATTATATATTACAATCACAAAACATGGTGGATGGCGGACGAAGATATTGATAAAAATTTAAGGATTCTCTCTCAATTATAACTAATTTTTATTATGCAATAATTTTTTTTTTCACCGGATGTCAATGTCAGGATTTCTTCTCATCTTAGTTAACTCATTGAATTTTTCTCTCTGAAATAGACCATGATCCTTCATCAATCTTTGATAGTGCGAATCTTAAAAGTGTGGAGAAGCATCCAAAGTTTTACTCTATATCAGTTTTGGAGTGGTAGTCGGAATCCTCATTTATCAAGCTATTTGAGTCGGGGGGCCTTTTTTAGGAGACTTCGAGCAATCCGTCGACTCTAAGCAAATGGAAGAAATAAGAGTCACTCATTTCTATTCTTATTCTAAAGCCTAACTCCCACCAACCAAATATACTTTTAAATTTTTTTGAGGCCAATTACTGTAGTTGGCTCCTATTTAGAATATGGACGTTGTTATAAACAACTTGATGTATTCATGTTCTATATCTAATGCAAGAAAAAGAAAAAAAAGGAGTGCATAGAAGACATATCTTTATAAAAACTATGTGTTCAATGTTTCAAACATACAAAACCAAGCATTCATAATTTATCTTAGATCACTTTTTAATACGTAGACAGATTATTATGAGTCAATATCCCTAGCCCCTCCAAAAAGTTTCTGTTGTTTGAGATATGAAGATTGAAAACTGCGTAGTTCTCTTTTTTTAGGCTAACATATTAGCCAATTCATATTGATAGAGTCATGTGGCATTACCATCAGTCTAGGGCCCCCCTTTTTTTTTGATTGAAAATGGGAGGTGGCAAGATGCTCCCCCCCCCGCTTTATTTTCAGATCAGAAGCACAGTCTAGGTTATCAATTCCTCATAAAAGAAACCAGAGGGAGAACAGGTTAAAAACTAGGGGACATGAGAAACACATGGGTATCCTCTGCAAAAGCATCTATCACATCACTATTTTTCCTAAATTTGAAGGATTTAAAATTCAATGTGTGGTGGCAGAGGACTGGGTTCAAAATGAGGCTTAATTTTGTCCCAGGCTAAATCTCAATCTGATTTATGACACTACTTCTATACCTTAGTAAAACTTTTACGTGTACCATGCGTGTGGCTTAATTCGCAAATAAGTATAAGATGGATTTTAATAAAATTTGATTTAAGTGAGAAAATCATAAATTATAAGATAGATGTAAATAATTTAATATTTTTTTTAAAAATAAAGATGTCAAGTTTATTTCTAACTTCCGAGTAGCTTGATCATTTGACAGTTTTTATTCTCTTTTTTTTTCTTTTTTTTGAGGTACATTCAGAGATGTGAAATTTATTTATGCAAGCTTGATCATAAAGTCAAAATTTTCTATATATCTTTTTAAATAATAAATTAAAATTTTTTTCAAAAAATAATAAATATATCGAAAGACAAACGAGTTACACCTTGTATTGATCCATCTTCAAACCAATTTGATAAAGTTTTGGTTCTAGTTTTTGGATCATGTCCTGATTTAATAGTTTATCAAGTTAGCATATATTGTCTTCTATTATTCTTAATTCTTTTCCAAGTTCCTCCTATGCTTTCTCTAGTGCTTTCCAAAGTGGTCACTTGACACTTGCTAGCCACCTCAATTGGGACATATTGAGCCAAACCTTTTGATCTCCAGAGCTATAATCATAATATTCGGAAGCTGAACTAAATATCTGGCCAGACCAGTGGATCTTTGGCCCCACTGTCAGGTCAAATTATCAGACATTGACCCAAAAAAATTTAAATAATTTAAATAACAAAAATAAATATTTATACATTGAAAAATAATATAATGTTTAGAAGATATTAAAAAGATGATCAAAATATGCTTATAAGTACGTGGAGGCTACCCATATCTCAACTCCTAAATGAATTAATTTAGGGTTGTTTATTTGAGAAAGGTTGCAATTCTAAAAATATGGAGTTCTTCAAATTTTTTTGAGTTTCTAAGATATATTCAACCTCAATGATGGATCAAAAGAGAGTTAACCTTTAGATGATTGGATAAAATAAAATCATTCTTTCTATTTGTTTAAAATTTTTATAAGACCCTGAATTAGATGTTGGTTTGCTTGACCATCAAAGCAAGAGCGAGGGAATCGGACCGGCGTCCGGTTTACAGGGTTACCGGTCCGACAGGTCGCGGTCGGGCTGGAAGGCAGGGTGAAGGGTTCCCGCTACCAACGCAAGCCCTAGGGTTTCTAAAAGAACATCAAAATCGCTCTTCCTCTTCCCCAACTTTCGCAGAGTTTAGCCTTGGATTTTGACTGCGAGAATCTAATTTTAGCTTGGGTTTCACAGATCTTCCGCCGAGAACATCGGATAAGGTATTATCTCCTCCATTGCCCTATCTAATTCACCATTTTGGAAGCAGTTGTGTTCTGGTTATATAGATTAATATATGCTTGTAGTTCATGAGATTTAGATGGTTGATACATTTTTTTATGTACTTGGAGATGTTTCTGTAGAGCTTTTCATGTGATTTAACTTCTCTTTTTTTCGTTTGAGTTTGGGAAATGGGGGAATAGCTTTGAGGTTTCAGAGTTCATCTTTTTTTTCTTTTTTTCTTTTGCTGAAACAGGAGTTTGGCACACAAAACCCAGTTTAATTGAAAAAATGAAAAGGTCAAAGTTCAGCATCTTAGTTATAAATTGATCTTTGGAAAAGAGTGGCCAATAGATTATGTAAAATGTAAGTTATAATTTATACATTGTTTTTTGTTCTCTTCACTTTAATCTAAGTAATGGTTATAACAGTCAGCACTAACCACTCGGGCTGTCCACTGGATTGTTCTACTTGCCGGGTTGGAGTTGTAAGTGGTTACACTGAAGACTGCACTCTGATGACATTTCCTAATATCTATTTATTCAGTCTTTTCTTTTAAACTTTGACTTCAAGATCATGAATCAAATTGTATCAACTACTTTTTTGTTTAGTTGGTGGTCAACTGTCATGTGTTGCATTAGCTTTTAGCATATATAAATGTATGGATAATTCTAATTAGTAAATTTCACACCAGGTCTATGTTGCATTGACTCGTCAAGTTCTATCATCCCTTGCATCACTCTGTGTTTTGTGGAATAAAACATTTAATTCTACTTTGGTTATAAATAAATGTTTTTCTTCTGGATAATTTGATATTTGATTTCTGGCTCTAAATTCAGAGTCCCTCCTTTTTTTTTTTTTTTGCATTTAATTGCCTCTTCATGCTTTACACAAAAGAAAAAAGAAGTCCTCTTAGTTCCAACAGTAAGCAGTCCAAACCTCTCTCTGTCATTCTCTGTTTTCTTCTTTATTGTTTTGAATTCTTCTTTCTTAGCATCTTTATATGTATGTGTGTATATGATTTAGAATACTTCTTATTATCATTGTAAGAACTTGATTTTTGTCTCAGATCCTGAACAAATCAAGTCTACTGCTATGGATCCAATCCAAACTGTTCACGTGAAGCTTATGGCCTCTGATCTCCTCTCCTCAACTGTCTGGCCTTCAAAACCTCCCTGCTTCACCCGGAAGGGCAGGCCTATATCTCGTGCTGAGACTGTAGGTGTGGTTGTGAGCCATGAGCGCAAGGACAAATTTCTGAGGTTCTTGGTGGATGATGGGAGCGGGTGCATTCCCTGCATCCTCTGGCTCAACCACTATTGCCTCACTTCCCATGGTGGTTCATCTGATCTCGATCTTATGGCTGAGATGACACTCAAGCAGTCTGAGATAGTTCAGCTGGGGGAGCTAGTTAGAGTCAGGGGGAGGATCACCATCTATAGGGGGATGCTACAGATTACAGTGAGGGATGTGGTAGTGGAGAGGGATCCAAATGCAGAGGTGTTACACTGGTTGGATTGCATCAGGTTAGCCAAACAGTGCTATGACTTGCTGCCTGCTGTTACTCTTCCTAGATCTGTTCTGAACCCACCTCAAGATGGCTCTGACCGTAAGATTCAAAAATTTTTTCAACTTTGATCTTCTTCCATCAATTCCTACAAAGTCATTGATTATTTTTTTCCAAATTTGTAGGTTAGTTGGATGGTGCTCTTCAAAGCATGCCAGCTTGGATAGTTTGTTACCTTTTTCAATCTTATGTGTATATCCTCATAATCTGTTCTTGTGTGGATTATTTTCATTCAAACTTACAAGTGTTTCTTGTATTCTTGCATCTCCTAGTTTTATGACAAATCTACTGAGCTACCAGGTCCTTAGGGCAAATGTCCATTCTTTTCAGTCACTCAATGGAAGCAACTCATATAACAAGGAGATATATGTTTTGCAAGTTCATTGCTTTCTTTTGTACTTATATCATGGTTATGCTACAATATATGCAAAATCTTAATGCTGATTACAGCTGATAGCTGATTGCTGCTATTATGCATCAGCAAGATATTGATATAACATCTAACAGTTTTTTCTTCTTTTTTCCCTTCTTTTTTTTTTTTTGTGTTTGGGGGGGCGGGGGTTAGAATTACTTGTGTTCTCCCTTATGCAAATATATGGATGTTGTTTTGAATGAGGAATATCCCTGCATCTTTTTTCTCTTTTTACTGATTTTCAACTGATAATATTTGTAAAAAAAAAACATTGATAATAATTTACACATTGTAAATTGTGAAGCTTATGAAGTCATATATCACGATGAATAGGCAATATCTCTTACTAATGCTTGCACTCTATACTTATGGTTGGAAGTGGGCTGGGCTGGGCCATGCCCCCACAAGAACCGAGCTTGAGATTTTTTTTTTTTTTTTGGGGGGGGGTGTGTTGGTCCTGTCTTAGGTCTGAAAATTTTTGATAATCGATACTTGAGCCTGACTCGAACTTAATTGGGGCGGCCCAAAATTACCCATTTGGGCCAAACATTGATTGAGCTTGAACCTGATTAAAGTTTAGTATTTTATACTATTGCTTCATAAGTAAATGGGCTTAGCCAAAAATTGGGCTCTCTCCTATAACACTAGTAAATGACACATTATTCTTTGCCAAACCCATTCTAATCTGTCCTTCCCCATCATTCTCTTCAAATAACAATATGCAAGAATAAATGGGTCTAGGCCTGAATTCGAGCACAGTTTTGGGCTGGGCTCGGGCTCGGGCTCGGGTCGGGCCAATGATATACTCGAGCTTGGTTCGAAAAACAAATGGGCTCTACATTTAAACCCAAATCCAATCTAAACTCTTTCGGGCCTAGCTTGTAGGCCGATCTGGAGTCGGCCTGGCCCGATGGGCCTCGGACCAGCTCGAGCCCATTTTCAACCTACCTATACTCTTAGGAAGAGGCGGAGAGCACCAAGAAAAAAAGGTAGGGCAAAGGAAAAAGATAGTTCTAGTCCCTTTAAAGAATATCAATTTGGTATGAGAGACAAGGCTGGCTAAAGTAAAGTCACCAACATAACAGATGTTTTTTATTGACAAAGACAATGATTTAACATTTTGGCAGTGTGGGAGCACGGTATCATGATAGCTTGATAAGTGTGACTATAATTATCAAGCTTGTCCCGGCTATTTGGGGTTAGCATTATGGATCCCCCTTTGCCAGGCACTCCTATTCAGGCCTTCCTTTGATGTTCAAAGCCATTTCATTTTCTTTCTCTCAAGTACCATCTATATCAAGACATTCTAGTACTTATTCAAATGAAAGCCACTAGTGCAGTTTCTAATAAGAAAGTTGGGAAGGTTTAGGTGAATGAAGGCATGTAATGTGATAATGCAAATTGCACCATGATCAATATTATTTGAGTTGAGGGCTCAAGTTGATATTCTGCGTAGTCATGAAAGGATATTATTAACCCCTAATTCCTAAAGTAGAGTGAAGCAGTTGACTTGGAGAATGAAATCAGTATAATGTGAAAAGTTGAGTTAAATGCATGAGAAAATAACAAGAATATGTATGGTTAAGATTATGAAGGATATAGCTGCCCTAGTAGTTGGATCAGCACTGCTCCAATGCCAATTTGCCCACATATTTGTTGGATGCCAAAAAATGAAATATCAGATCAAAATAAGGGTATGCCACAAGTAAGAAAATTAAGCCATTAAATCTTTGTCAACCGTACATGAATATTGCCAAGAGCTGTTTTACTCATGGTTTCTGTGGTCTAACACATATTAGAATTAACCAAAAAAATGTTAAATTATGCAGAAAAAATATCCAACAAGAAGCAAAAACATAGCCATCCTAAGAAGATAAAGTAATACCCAAGGGCACACCATATGCTTAAGAAAGTTAAATTAACTCCTTGGGGAGTGAAGAGGGATGGGATTAAGCAAGTCTGGACTCTAGAAGACTGAAAAATGAGCAAAGGATCTCCAAAAACTAAGCAATCTCCTGAGTCAAGAAATACATGTCCCAATAAGTACATAGAAGCTGGTTGAAGCTTATGTAAAAATTCCATGGCATTTACTATTACAAAATTAAATACGAGCCCAATACCAAACCCAAATTTTAAAATTCAAGAGCATCTGAAACTTTAAAACTGAAAAGCATGAATGAAAAAGGCATAATGTGAATGAGTGAATGGATCACATACACACAAAACAAGATTATGACATGGGTTATGGGATTTTGTAAGCAAAGTAATATGGAGAATCTAAACTTAATCAGTTGAATAGTGCTGAATCAAAGATTTTTGTTTCTTGTAAATTGCTTGATAGGTGAAAAGCCTGTTCATCTCTAGTGCAACCTCAGGTTTTTGAATCGTAAGACAACTTCTAATGCAGAGTTATTTCAATCTTAGGGATGTTGTATAGATGAAGAACAATTCCATCTCTATAAAAACACTGATCTTTATGGTCAATGTTGGAACTCCTATGTTGGCAAAGAGCTGGATCAATATTGCTATAATTTAATGGACTCAGAAACGATGTCTCGTTCACTTAATTCACCATATTTTGATGTCTGCCAATGATGATGGGTGGTTATTTCACCTATTTCCACTGTTTGCATGTGATAAATTGTGGCAATACACTTGTTCGATTTATCTGAACCCCTATAACACAAGAAACTCTGGCACAAAAATGTTGCTTTCCTGTTCAAAATTTTTTTTCTTCAAAGAACTATATAATACATTGAGTTAATGACAGAAGTGATGATCAGGGAATACTTCTATCATGGATTAGTCTTTCTGATGGCTTACAGGTTTGCGGTCACGTTGTTGGTAGTGCCTCTGCTTGCATTATTTTTTCTTCCTGTCAGTTCCTTCTTATTTCATTTTGATACTAATTATTTAGGACAGAAAAAAAAAAAAGACCGTCAAGTTCTGCTTCTTTATATCATAGCTTTGCATTTGCTTATGTTGTTCATATGCAAAGTCAATTATGTAAACATTTACCATGGGATATTCCTGATGCAGTTAGTCACTAATTTTTAGCAGATGGGAAATTTTTAATTATGGGCTTGTGAGCTTACACCCTCCTATTTATTGATGTATGGTCTTATGTATATTTTATATTTGATTTTTTTATTGGTATATATTGCTTGGTTTCATGGTATTATTTTTTAAAGGATAAATTACAATGACCTCCCTCAAAGTTTGAGGTAATTACAGATTCCCATCCAACGTTTTGGAAATATATATTTTACTACTTAACTTTTGCTATATACATGACACATAACCCCTTACGAATTTTTTTCTGTTAAATAAACTACCAATCTATTTGATAATTTTTACTAATATCATCAACTATATAATCTATTTGGGTCTTAAAATATCTTATATATTTTTTTTTATTTTTCAAATTTTAAATTTTTATATTTGACCAGGGGGTTATGTGTATATTTTTGAAATGTTGGGTGGGATCATGTAATTACCCCAAACCTCGAGAGGAGATAGGGTAATTTACTCTTTTTTAAAATATGCTTTATAAACATGAGCATGTTTTTTTACTTCTGCATTTGTAACAATCTTCTCTTTTCTTTTCTTGGACTTTCTAGATTTCTGAAGTTTTTGAAGTATGAATTAGCTGCCAAATAATGTTCAATTTTATCATATCTTTGTAATATCAATGTTCCCATGTTTTAGTCTAGTCACTCTGGTACATTTAAGATGCACCAATATGGCTTGTCTTGTTCTGAATTTATAATTCGTTCTTTTTTCCTAGTTCTCGGGAAAATGGAGACACTGTTTTTTCCAATGAAACTGTGTCATTTTTTAAGGAGGGAAAGGGAAGGGGTAAGAACTGAAAATTTATATATAAGGACACTCGGTAGTTCTTTTTTCTTAAATGTTGTTTTCCATAAAGGTTGCTGTTGAGTTTGATGAGTAAAATGTGCGGGCCCTGCAAACTAAATGGAGGAATTTTGGATGTGAGATCTAGTTCCTTGGAAATGTTGGGTAGCAATGAGGAGATTCTGCACTAGTTTCTTCTGAGGAAAGTGGACTGCGCCGTTTTTCTTCAGATGGATATCTTTGTGGTGCATTTTAGGATTTTTAATAAAGTTTGGCGATCCCTTCTGTCCTCCCTTCACCAACTCCGTCTGTTGCTACCAACACCTCATCTTGCATGAATTGCAACACCGTATGGACTTCTAATGCTAACAAAACCCTCCACTCCCTTGGTTATAGAGATAATCAAGGCCTATAGGTATATTTCCCATATAAGACGAAAGACTTAAGATGAGCTTGTCTATAGATGCAGGGGTCTCACCACCTCACCCACGATCCTCAAGGTGTGTGGTGGGGGTCACATATTCTTTCTTTTAAATGATTGACCCTGTATCTCAAAATTTTTGTGTGTACAGATCTCTTTTTGCCCCCAGGAGGAAGGTTAAACTTGTTTTTTTGTTCGGAAAGTGGAACTATCTCTATGTATATAAGCGGGGATTCACTGCTCTTATTTACAGATAAATTGCAGGAGCTAATCAAATATCTTTTTCCCCTTATGATCTTTCATTTTTTGAGAAATTTTGTGCTTTCAACCTTTGGTCCTGTGTTTGACCGTTTTTCATTGTGCTATATCTGAATTTTTTTTCAAGTTAGGCTGCATCTCTCAAAATTCTGATCATGATATATAGTTTTGTTCTTAACAAAATACATGGGCCAGATAATGGATTCAAACATCCTTTATGTGTAATATATGATTACTTGCATTTGGAATCGTAGACATTGCTTTCAATTTTGAGGAATAGATTATTGATGCTTTATAATCAACATTGCTTTCAGTCTTACAGAATGAATCACAGTCTTGTATTCCTTCCATTTGGAGTAAGTTTTGAATTTGTTGGACTTCCAAGAAACGTGAGTAAAATAATGTTGTTACCATCTAACTATTATACATAAATTTGTTTTAGCCATGCGAGTATTGCAGGGGAAGTTGGTAACATATTATTTATCATAAGCATGCTAAACATAAGAGGGCAAAAGTCTTTAGCACAATTGAAATATTGCTCCATTGTGGCCTAGGTGTCATAGGTCTGAAGCATAAAAATTGTCTCTCCATATATGGGTAAAACTGCATACATTTGATCTTTTCTGAACCCTTGTAGTTGTGGGAGTCTGGTGCACTAGGATATTTTTTTTTTTAAGGTGCACCAGGATATCTTTTCAAGCACCACTAAGCATAAATAAGTGACTTTCTTGGACACGGACTTGACAGAATTACTATTTGTTTGATATTTTGAAGAGGGTATGGAGATTAAAGGAGAGTTGGATAGGTTAAAAATTTAAAAGACAAAATCGTGTATGTGTAGAATGATATTTCCATAGTAGGGGCATTTATGGAATTTGGAACTAGTTGTGATTCTGAAGAAGGCTAATGGTGCTTCCATGGCTGGAAACTACACATTCCATTTGAAAGCTGCATTTATGCTGTCTTGTAAAGAAGGGTCCACCGGTCCGACGGTCCCAGGGCGTAGATCTCCACGGCGGAGTCCGTCCACGCGCGCGCAGCATAGCCGCCCGCCGCGGCCTCCCCGAGCTGCCAGTCGCCGCCGCACCCTGGGGGCGCCGGGAAGATCCGGGTGGTGCCGGTGGCCGGATCGTAGGCGAGCACCGCCGGCTTGGCCGTCCGCCAATAGGCCACGCTGGCGGCCGAGACGCTGGAGACCAGGACGATCGGGTCGGTGGGGAATGGCGCCGGGTCGGACCGCCATTGGCCAGTGGCGGAGGAGAAGGTGTCGAAACGGTAGGCGATGGCGCCGCCGGTGCCTGACTCGAGGAGGCAGACGAGGTGGAAGAGGGAAGGGGAATCGGGGCGGGAGACGAGAACGAGGGCAGGGGATGAGAGGAAGGGGTGGGGGCGGGGAGGGCGGGGGATTGGGGTCCAGCGGGCGGTGGCGGGGTTGCAGACGTAATAGGAGGACCAGGCGCCGCGGCAGAGGACAAGGCCATGGGAGGAGGAGCGGACGGAGACGGCGGGGGGTAGGAAGGAGAGGGCTGGGTCGGGGAGGTGGCGGGGATGGCTGCCGAAGGGAGCGTAGGCGGGGCGGCGGGCGGCAGTGGAGACGACGTGGAAGAAGACGCCGGCGATGGCGCCCTCGTCGCCGTTGTCGACCACCCAGTCGCCGGCGATGGCGGGGTCGCCGAGGTCGGCGCCGTCGGTGATTACCCACTTGCCGTCGTCGAACTCCATGGCGCGCTCGATCGCTGCGGTTCTTGAAATCTTGCGGAAGAAGCAAGAAGCAAGAGGGGAGTGGCGAGGAATTGATGTTCGAGAGGGGGGTTTATTTTTCTTTCGGGGGATTTTATACAGGGTGGTTTTTGGCACGGGGACGGGGGACGAGGGACGAGGACCGAGCAGGGCGCGCTCCTTCTATGGAGCACGTCGCACGGCTGGGATTTGGAGAGGAGAAGGTGGCACATGAAACTTTGTTGAAATGTTTTGAGATTCGTGTCCGGTGCGCAACTGAGCTTACATCACCATTCATCCTGGAAACACGAATGTCGAAGTTAGCTATTGTGAGTAATGGACCCCAATGGGTAGAGATAGTGTAGCGTTGTAGGTTTGATGTCTCGTTAAAAAGGATTTCACCAATCTCCACCGGGTGCAAAATGCTCAGAAAATAACATGTAGAAACTTAAGAATGTAGCAATATTGATCCTATTTTATTCTTCTTTTTTTGCATATTTTTAGGTAAGGGTAAGCTAACTTCTTTTTCCTTTTTCCCTTTTTTTTTTTTTTTTTTTTTTTGAGAGTTTTTTGTTGGGGGGGGGGAGGGGTTTGTAGAAACTTTAGAATGTAGCAATGTTATAAGCTACTTCTAAATAAAATATAGAAGAAAATTACGGTAACACCTCTTAAAATTTCATCCATTTACATTTTGATCTCAAAAAAAAAAAGTTGCAAATAAACCTCAAAACTTTTAAATCATTGAAAAGAAGCTCAGTTGTCTGTCTCCAACCTAACAGTAATAATAAAAAAAGATGAAATGACTAAAATATAATTATATTATCTTCAACTAATATTTTTATTTATGAAGTATAAATCATGCTCTAAGCCATCCCACTATTCTCAAAAGAGAAGCTTTGAGGAAAAGGAAGCACCCCTTTCCATAGTCTAAAAAGAGAAGAGATTGAGAGCTTTGGATTCCTCCACTTTGACTTCAGTCTCTCATCGCTGTGCTGAAATTTGAGGCCGAGATCTTGTTGTGTTTGCCATTTTTATTTTTTTCAAAATTTAACAAGTTCTTTTTGAAAAAAATTTAATGCATTCTTGAAGGTTTTTTGGCTGAAAGTTTAGGAGTTTTAACTAATTTTTAGATTGTTTTGGCTTCTTTGCCCTAAGAGCAATGTTATATCAGTTATTGTAGAGGTTAAGATAGAGGAAGAGAGGTGTCTTTCTTTTGAGGATTTAACCTAGCAAGTGGTTTGAATGATAAATAGAAGAAAGATGCCTTCTTTTTAAGTTTTGGAGTCCATCCGTTTCAATTTTTTTTTTGTTGGATATGGTTCTGTTACTCAAAGTAAGGAACTTTGAAATCCATTATGAAGTCTTTGTAAAATATTTTTACTAGGGGAAATAGTACCAATTTGATGGAGATTTTAATTGGTAATAAAAAATAGACTTATTTCTTTGCTTATGTTTGTTGTTGCTCCCAACTTCCTTTGCTATCTTCTCCGGTATTTGAAAACTTGTGAGAAGACCCATTTAGAACAGTGGAGATTTTTCCTTTTTTTTTGTTTGATGTAGTGGAAACCATGAAGACCCATTTAGAATCATAATTTATATGTCTTCACAACATGCACAGGTCACAAAAGAAAATAGAAATGAGCAATGAAAACAGGGCATGTGCACAAGCTGTAAAAAATGTAAGGATTTCACTGCTTCTTAATTGACATGAGGAACCTCTTCCTCTCTGATTCCTCCTACAAAGAAACCAAGGTCCATGCTTTTAATCCTTAATCATGGCTTCAAGTCAAAAGATGGTAGCTTTCTTTCTTTTTTTTTTTTTTTTTTGAAAGGAGACAATAAAATAGAGGAGAAGAACATTGATTCTTCAGAGAAGAGTGAGAAGAAAATGCTAGCTTTTTTTCTACTTGATCTATGCTCCTTGTTACCCCTCTCTCCTCTTTTCCACTTCTTTGCAATAGATAAGGAACAGAGACCATTGGCAAAAAAATGGCGATGATGATGGTCACATGAGAGTCATATGACTCTTTTTCCTTCTATTCTACTTTATGTCAAAAACAAGCTTCTAGAAAGAGCAGTTATGGTATTTCATAAAAATTAATCTCTCAGATGATCTTCACGTCATAACGTAGTCTAAAGGAGACAGATGGCTAGATCTTTTTGTAACATTTTTAAAGTTTTGGGATCTATTTGATTTTTTTTTTTTGAGATTTAAGTGTAAATGCATCAAAGTTTAAAGAGTGTCACGGTAATTTTTTTCAAAATATAGGAGCAATCAGACCTCCACTTGGAGTTTAGATTCAATAAATAGTGGTGTACACCTCAAGGCTCTATAATTTTCTTTGTTGTTTTATCCGCTCCCACCCTTCCATGCCCTGATCTATCCAAAGTTCCTACATTCAATTCTACAAATCTTTGCAATAATTAAAATTATGGTGCAATAGACATGCGCATCCTTTCAATTTAGTCCATCTCATCACCCAAAGATTCATAACCCATTTCACACCACATAGTCTATTTGGGGACTTCAACATATGGCGTCCACCAACCGCATCTCGCATTAGAAGAAAATGAGCCCCTTTTAAATCTGCATTAAGTCATTTTCTTATTATAACATCTTACGTTGATCTTTGGTTTGACAGATTGCTACCATGCATAACCCGAGGGCACTACAATAAAAATAATTTTTGGTAGCAAATTACTTATGGTATTTCTTATTATATATCACTAAAATCTCTTTTTTTACTGTATTTTGATAAAAATATCACTACCTTTCAATAAGTATTTTTTTATTAGCAGTATTTTATCATAAATGCTGTTATAAATTTATATTTTATAGCATTTTATTATAGATGTCACTATAAATTTATATTTTAATATTTTATTATAAATACCACTATAAATTTATATTTATGGTATTTAGCAAATATACCGATAAATAATATCATAATTTATAGATTTTTAAAAAATTATCATTAAATTTTAAATTATTAATTTTATATAGAGCTTGATTTAGTTATATTGATCTCAGAAAATATGTTATTATACATATATATTCTTAACATTATTTATTTAATGACATGAATGTATGTTAATAAATTAATAAACTATATTTATATGTTAAAATTACAAGTTATAAGTTGGTGGTTAAGAGTTTGTTATTTAAATAAAAGATTATTGGTTGGAATCCTACTCTTATTTTAATTCTAGGATATATAGTTTATTTTTTGATAATTTTTATCGGTATATAAAAAATACTGGTATTAGAATTTTAAAGCCATTTATATATGCCACTAAAATAAAAATTTTTATCGATATTTTTAAAAAATATTAATAATTAATTATTAATACCATCTTAAGATAGTACATAAGAAAATGCCAAAAAAAATACTGTTAAAGATATTTACGATATTTTTTTTAGTCTACAGCAACACTTAAAAATATCATTAATGGTCACTTTTGTTGTAGTGGAGTTTATCTTAGTTGTGCATCGAGAAGACTAATGTTTAGCATTCTGAAGGTGAAACAATTTATCCATATTAGAACAGTAGAACTCAATAGGTGTGGCTCGTGTCCTTTATGCACTAGTGCAAATTAAAATGGTGCAGCATCATCTCCTGCTTCAATTACATATTGTGAAACATAATGATTTTAAAACTGGATTCAACAGTGAACCAGCAAGCTGTCTGGTTCTCAAATCAATGGGCTGATCCATTCAGTGATGCAACACTCTTTTGGGAGGAGAGGAGTTCTAAAGAGAAATTCTTTGTGCACCACGAGCGGTGTAGAAAATTTGACATGAAGCACACCGCTTTATATAATTGATCCATGTAGCCACCACTTTCTAACATGCATTTAATGTCTACAGTTTTTTTTTATGTAAAAAATTTATATGATAAAAATATTCGTGCTCTTTAAAAAAAATTATAACATCCTGTGGCATATTATGACTTTCTAAATGCAGGATGTCATAATATAGCCCAGTAAATTATGGCATCTTATGGCATATTATGATATTCTGTATCAAATTATGACTTCATGCATGCAGGATATCATAATATAGTCTAGAATATTATAATATGATCCAGGATGTCATAATATAAAAGAAATATTTTTGTCCAACCACTTTCCAACGTGTATTTAATGCATACAGTTTCACTTTTTGTTTGAAAATTTTGAATGACGAAAATACTCCTACTCTTTGCAAAAAATTATGATATTTTATGGTATATTATGACATCCTGCATCAAAATTATGACTTTCTATATACAGAATGTCATAATATATATATATATAAAATATCATAATTTTTTTTAAAGGATATGGATATTTTCGTTATTCAAAATTTTTAAATGAAAAAGTGAAACTATAGGCATTAAATACATATTGAAAAGCAGTGGCTACATGGACCAATCATACAAAGCAGTGTACTCCACGTCGGATTTTCTACACCGCTCACGGTGAATAAAGAATTTTGCGAGTTTTAAAATGGTCACTACAATAGAACAGGATATTAGCGATACAAAAAAGTCATCACTAATACTATCGTCGTTGATATTTCATCGTAAATAATGACATCGTTGATAATTTTTTATGATAGAAAAAAATTTCATCGCTAATAATCGATATTACCGATCAAAAATTTTCATCGTTAAAAAATTTTTTCTTTTGAAAACTATTCACGATGAAAAATTTTTATCATAAAAAAAGTAATTTATGATGAATTATTATGTCGCTAATAAAAAAATAATTTAAAAAATTATTTGTGATGAAATACTTTCATTGCTATTAATTTAATTAAAATTTTTTATAAATTTTAGATTTATAAAAAATATTAGCGACGTAAAAGTTTCATCGCAAATACGATAATTGCCAATGAAAATATTTGTCGCTACTAAATTAGCAATTATTTATGATGAAACTATTTTCATCGTTAATAATTTAATATAAAATTTTAATATTTTTAAATTTATTAAAAAATTTATTTACGATCAATTATTTTTATCGCTAATAGGTTTTTTGACGATCAAAATTTTATCAAAAATAATTTCATCGTTAAAAATTGACATATAATTTTTTTAAAAAATAATTTATGAATATATATTTTTAATTTTTATTTATAATATTTTTATTTATAATCTATAAAATAAAAATAAAAATTTACATAATAAATCTATAAATAATTTTCATCATTTTATTATATTAAATTAAAATTACAAGAGATCTGAAATAAAAATAAAAAGCAACATAAATAGGCCAAGTGTCGGTATCTGCAGAAGGAGAACGAGCTGGAGAAGAAGAGCGCTCGGAAGAGCTCGGATCGGCCTACTGCTGCCTCATCAACTGCATCATCCGCTCCATCTGTGCCATCCGCTCCATCATTTAGGTCTGGAGCTGCTGATACTCGTCGACACGTGCAGCCAACTCATCAACTCGCTGCTCAGTCCACTGTCGATTTTCAATAGCCTGTCTCTGCATCTCCATCAGTCGAGTATCACAGATAGAATGGATGTCAGTCCTGGACGAGAGTGAGGATGAGGGAGCACTGATCCATGCCCTAGACCCCTAATATAACAGGATCTCGTACCAAACACCTGATTACAGATCTCATCATCTGTGGGTGCGATCGAGCTCTCAAGAGTAGGCTGGGATCTGATGTCTATCATACGATCCTGAAAGTTAAAGTTATAGCTATTTTAATTTTATACTGAAAATCAAACTGTAAATAAAAAAAATAATTGAAAAAACATACAAAAAGCTCCTGGCTCTCCATCGTCCACTCCTCTGACCGTCGCTGGTGGGTCTGCTGGTAGATATCGATCCTACTAGGAAGTTCATCTCTCTCTGCATCTCTCTGCAATTTGAGAATAATTAATTAATTTTTTTTAAATAGTTAGAGAGTTAAAATATGCTAATTAAAAATTACTTACCATCTACTCTATATGACGAGCGAACGATCTCAAACCCCCACAATGCGACATGATGATCTGTCTCATCCAATTTACGATATTCTAGGCACATCGTCTCTGTACAGTTAGCAATCAAATTAGTAGGTAACAAACTGAATTTAAGAATAAATGATTCAATCATTAAACTTTAAAAAAAAATTTGATTGGATAACCTGATATGCCGAATCTTCGTAACGTCGACATATGAGAGCCCAATCATCCATAGTAATGCTATCATACGGCCGCTGCCATGCTGCCTCCACCCCATGATCCTGCATCACATGGTACTAGTGCTAATGAATGCGGTGGTGATACTCCTAGAAACACAAGCATAAATGAGTGTCCACAGCTTGCCGCACGCGATCTTCCTCAAAATTAACAATATCAAATGCACTCTGTCAATAACAAATATTAGAAGAATACCATGCTAATTAAATATTCACAGTATAATTTATTTTACCTATAACTGGACGTAGAAAATCTCTCTCTGAGCTCGTATAACGTGGTGTCAATCGAAAAGCGTTACGGGGGCATAGCTGCGGTATATGATACCTAGCTTGTCTGCCACGGCTTGCACCATCCCCTAATGGGTCTGGTATAGTCGGGTGGTATCTCAATATGGAGATGCTGTCCCAAGTACTCGCATCTCCAGTACTCTAGAGCGAGGTTCTTTGATGGACCTCGCCCTCACCTCACCATTGGTGAAGACTGGCCTGAAACAATAAGAAATAAATCATTAGTATGATAGCTATCCAAATAAAAAAATTAAATTTTATTATATAAAAAATATAATAATACCACTCAGACCCACCTCACTTGGACTCATCTCACTAGGACCTGCCAGTGCAGGACCCTCTGGCGACCCTGCTGGTGCGGTAGTGGAAATGGGTGAAGGCACCTTAGCCTCAGGGGTAGGCTGCGAATGCAAATATCGTCGTTTGTCTCCTGATGCCATACCTACAATTCTTGATATATAAATGAATATAACATTGAACAATAATAGCAAAAAATAAATTATATTCTAATGAATAGAATTATATCACATATCATTATTGCGAGAGAAGATTCAATAAAAAATATATAGATCTACTCATCTGTATCCGTATCTACCTCGCTCGTATTAGATGTGTGCCCTAGAAAGCCAATTGTTGGCTGACACATTTATATTTTCAGAGTTTGTATTTGAACTTGTAAAATTTTTATTATTAATAAAAAGTATTCTTATTTTTAATCATGTTTATGTGTCCATGATTTGTCCTAAAAATTAACAAAGATAATTTTGCATATTCTCAAGGTGTTGAAAATTTGAGACACACTATTAGTGATTAATTTCTAAATACTTTCGATCAGAGAATCATCATAGAGAACAGTGATCGATCGAGGTAGATGAGTCTCGATCTGTAGTGTGGTGACACTAGGATGATAATGCAGGTGATTGTTAGAGAACAACTTGCACAGAGCGTGATCATTACGAAAAACTATTTGGATGTTTACTCACTCGTCAGTGGTATTCTCGATGCTACAGTGGTATGACTAGTCCTTTGACCTGCAGTGTATTGGCTATTTGCAGTGAGGCTGCTATAGTTTGATTGCACATTTACTTGGCCCCTAGCCATTTGGATCCTTGTTGTGTCTGTTGGCTATGGTGGGTTCAAGTTTAATGTTAAAAGTAGAATGCACTTAGATGAAATTTATCAACCTAAGTAGAAAAGGTATAGTCCTATGTGATTCGTGAGATTGAGTTCAGTAAGTCTCTGGTCAAATCAAGAATGAATTCTGGAAAGGAGTTTCCACGAGATTCGTAAGAGAACTTAAATTGAGCCAATCTTGCATATGACTGACGATGGAATTTGACGAGCTATCCATGACCTCCATCAAGTCCAAACTTTCGATAGAAGGACTGATTCATATGATAACTGTACCTAAAAATTCATACTTCCATTCTATTAGATTGTCACTACATACTGCTAGGTATCACTGGTGGATTATGGGATCCACGAGTATTATCTTGATGATCGATGATTCTCGATGGGCAGTGTTGGAATTATTCCAACCCATCAAAAAGAATTTTGATGATATTATAATAAAGATCATAATATGTCTCTCTATCAGATAGAATAGAACCTATGGGATCACACACAAAAGAGTTTTCTATCTGATCTGATGATTGATTGACGATTATGAATCGTTAAGGATATAATTGTCAATATGATTGATAATTAACCCAATATAAAAGTTGTAGGAGGATTAATTAGTAATTTGATTACTAATTGACTCAATTTAATTAAGAAATAAGTTTTAGATCAAGTCTAATTGAATTAGATTTAGTTTGACTTGAATTGTGCTTGGTTTGATTGAGTTTGAGATGACTCAATTACCATAGAATCAATTTCTGATTTGATCTGAATTTGGGTTCAATTAAATCTTAATTGGATTAAGATTTAATTTGATTAGAGACCTAATTAGATTAGATTCAATCAGGTGTTTGGGTCTAAACCAAATTATTTTTGGTTTGAGGCTCAATCCAAAATCCTAGAGTCCATTTTATGAAGGACTCTTCTATGCACCACCCATTGTCCACGCCCCTTCTTTCCTCACACAAATTTTAGATTTGCATGAGGTTTTCTATGTTTTTTCACCTCTTGATCGATCACTTATTTTCTCATTTGGATAAAGATAGGTTTTGATTTGAATCTGAAATTTAATTTAAATTTTGGTTTGAGGCTCAATCCAAAACCCTAGAGTCCATTTTATGAAGGACTCTTCCATGCGCCACCCATTATCCACGCCCCTTCTCTCCTAACACAAATTTTAGATTTGCATGAGGTTTTCTATGTTTTTTCATCTCTTGATCGATCACTTATTTTCTGATTTGGATAAAGATAAGTTTTGATTTGAATCTGAAATTTAATTTAAATTTTGATAGAATTTGACTCTATCAGAACTCTATTAGATGCCATCTTAAAAGGATCTGCCTTTGGGATGCCTCCAGAGAGCTTTTGAGATCAGAACAAAATTTGGCCAACCACTAGAGTGAGAGAGGGACTTTTTGGCATCCTTCCTTCTAAGTTTGAAGGAAAAACTCCATTGGTATAAGGCATGGGACTCCGAGGAAGAAAGCTGCGCTGCTGCTGCCTTTCTTCTATCTCCACTACTTCTTCAACTGAAGATCGTCTTTCAGATATGAAGAAGGATCAAACTAATCATCAAAAGGTATTCTCTACAAGGGAGATAGTACCCCAGAGAGATAGATAAGTCTCAGATCAGATCGGATCTTGTGTGGATACCTGTAGAGGCCGGGCATTTGTGCGGCTTCAGGAACCTGTCAAATTTTTGATCATCGACTGTGGAGGTCTTCCACCCATGATAAGGTATGAGATCTGATCTCATAAATTAATTTTAAATTTTATATATCTTAAATCTGTATTAGAGAAGGTTTTAGATCTGATTTAATGTATGATAAAAATAATTAATCTATTTTATTCCGCTGTGATTTCAAAATAGTTTTGAAATACATGCATGTAATCTGTCCTTCCATATCAGAGCCACGATTTCAATTAGACATATTTAATCTGATTTTAATCTTAGATCTGAAAGTTAGTTTTTGATTTAAATAATTTATTTCAGTTTTATTTAGATCTGAGATTATTAAATCATGTATGAGATGCATAGATCTGTATTTCCTATGCGTAGTATTCAGATTAGATTAATCTCTATGGTCATTCGATCATAAGAGACACATTTAATCTGATTTTAATCTTAGATCTGAAAGTTAGTTTCTGATTTAAATGATTTATTTTAGTTTTATTCAGATCTAAAAATTATTGAATCATGTATGAGATGCATGGATATTTTAGATTATTGATCTAAAAATCTAGATCTGATTTTTGATAAATAATTTTTGAAAATAATTTTCAATCATATTTGATCTTTTTTTAGATCTGAATTTTGCATGTATATGATACATGCTTAATTAATTTTAGATCTAATTTTTTATATATGATATGTGATTTTAATTTAGATCTGAAACAATGCTATATGTCACCTTGTTTGAAATGTAAACCTAGTAGAGTTTAGATCTGAAATTATTTTGACATCTAAACTAAATTCATGATCATAATATACTTAATTAAGAATTAATATGTAAAATTAAAGATCTAAAATTTAAAATTTAAGATCTGAAATTTACTACATAAAACATGGGTTAATGGGTTGGATAGCTCAATTAGGTCTAGTTTGAGCGGTTGATCAAACCGAATCAATAGTTAGTTATGTTTAGGTCTAATCTCTCATGTCAACCCAAATAGTTATAAGTTTGATCAGATCGACTAACAGCCACATGTTGTCGATCAAATCAAAAGACCTAATTTAGCTTTGTGGTTCGAGCTTGAATTAATTAGCTGACCTGATCAATGTTTATTGATCGATTGATGTCTAAGGTAAGTTTGACAGTTCGATCGGTGATCTTTAATTGGGAGCTACTCACATAGATCGAGTTAATGGCATACCCTCCCATCGATCTCACTTACCTGGTCAATATGGTTGATTAAGTCTTGACTTAGGTTGCTAATGATTCGAGCTAACCCATGCCACTAGGTTAGTCATATCTGATATGACTAATTAAGGATGAGACTTGAACTTAAATCTTCTTAATTAATATTAAGTCAGCGATCTTCCACCATTATAGAGATATGGATGCTTACTTGGTGTTGATCGTTCTTGACTACTCACAGTGGTTCGGTTGCATCGGATAGGTACAACCACTCTATGGCATTAGATATCTCGGGGTAGAGTTGGGTTTGGACCCAATAACTGTTAGGTGAGGGTCCCAATGATGGCTTTGCATTTGCTGGTATACGGTGGGTCTAACTTAACTAAAAAATATATCAATAACTGTTAGGTGAGGCCACAGAACTTAGAGACCGAACCAATTACATCTTGCTTAGTGAAACAATGGATAAAGACTTGTCCACTCATTGGTTTGTGTGTTTTCAATAACTGTTAGGTGAGGTGCACATAAATCAGTGGAACTGCAGTGTCCACTAAAAACTAATCATGTATAGATTTTCATTTTCTCCATCCGAGGAGTGTGGGAGATCTATAGAAATAGTGAGAGCCCTTGTTTGTTTATTAAAATCCCAATAACAAATATTTATAAGTTCAAAATATTTAATTAAAAATTATTTCTTTCTACAGTTAACCATATTGAGTTTAAATCCATTAGCCCAAATCTTTGACACCAATAGGTTGATCGGAACCAATTATAAGGACTGGCTCCAAAATTTGAGAATCATTCTCAATTTTGAGAAGCTGAACCATGTCCTCGATCAGGATGTGCCTATGTTGCCAGCTCGTCCATCCCCTGATCAACGAGCCGTACTTGAGAAGTGGATAGATGAATACAATAAGGTGAAGTGCTATATTCTTGCATCCATGTCCAATGATCTTCAGCGACAGCATAAAAATATGAAGACTGCCAAAGACATACTGACTCACCTGCAAGAGTTGTACGGTAAGTAGAGTCGCACGGCTCGCTTTGAGGTCTCACGAAGATTTTTTAAAGTAAAGATGCATGATGGGCAGTCCGTCCATGATCATTGTTTGATAATGATCAAAGACATTGAGGAGCTTCAGAAGCTAGGCATGAACATGGATAAAGAATTGCAACTAGATATGACCTGCAATCCCTCCCTGATTCGTATGGGCAGTTCATCATGAACTACCATATGAATAAGATTGATAGCTCTTTGTCTGAATTGTTGAACATATTGGTAACATCTGAAAGTACTTTGAAAAGTTCAAGGGGTACCATTCTAACTATAGAGTAGGCTTCTTCCAAGAGAAAGTCTACTTAAAAGAAGAAGAAGAAGCCTGCAAAGAAGCAAAAGATCGGTAGCAAACCCAAGAAGCAGACTCCAAAGAAGACCAACGATAAAGAAAAATATTTTCACTGCAATATTGAAGGTCACTGGAAAAGAAACTGTCCTGCATGCCTGGCCACTTTAAAGAACAAGAAGATGGATATGCCTTCTGAAAGTATGTCTGAGTTGTTTGTTATTGAAACTAACCTAACGATTTCCTCTTCTTCTAGTTGGGTTCTAGATTTTAGTTCTAGTGCTCACTTGTGCACTTTCATGCAAGGTCTGAAAGAAGTTAGAGGGCTAAAGAAAGGCGAGATTACTCTTCGGATCGATAATGGGGCAAGAGTTGCTGCTGTAGCCATCGAAATTTATCCTTTACGATTATCGTTAGGAATTAGTTTGCTTTTAAAAAATTATTATTATGTACCTGGAGCCAGTAGAAACTTAGTTTCTATATCTGTATTGGTACAGAATAATTATAATTTTTATTTTAATAAAGATTCTATGCAATTTATTTTGAAAATAAAATTATTGCACGTGCCTTTTTTAATTAATGGGCTTTATCATTTGCATAAAGATACGAATATTAATATTAACGAACAAATTATGAATACCGTAGAGTCTAAGAGACTTAGAGATAGAATTAGCCGAAAGTATCTCTGGCACCTAAGGCTAGGCCATATTGGAGAAGACAGACTTAACAAATTGGAGAAAGATGGCCTTCTCGAATCATTGACTTCTGAGTTTTATCCAATTTGTGAGTCATGTCTTCAAAGAAAGATGGCTAAGCTGCCCTTTATAGGACATGAGGAAAGAGCCACTGAGATATTAGCTCGGGTACATACTGATGTATGTGGTCTATTCGATGTACAGGTTAGGGGTGGCTATCTCTACTTCATAATCTTTACCGATAATTTCTCACGATATGGTTTTATATACCTGATGCATTACAAATCTGATGTCTTTGAAAAATTCAAAGACTTCAGATGTGAAGTAGAGAAGCAAACCGAAAAATCCATATAGGTTCTTTGATCAGATCGAGGAGGAGAATATCTTAGTAAAAAATTTCAGACCTATCTCAAAGATAATAGCATAGTCTCACAATGGACACCTCCATGGATGCCTCAGCTCAACGAGGTATCTGAAAGGAGGAATCAGACCCTATTAGATATGGTCCGATCTATGATGAGCTTCACAGATCTTTCGATCTTTTTATGAGAACATGCGTTATTTTCTGCTATTCATCTCTTAAATCAGATTTTCTTTAAATCTGTTTCTGCCACATCATATGAGTTAGGGCAAAGTAAGAAACCATCTCTTAGATATCTTAAGATTTGAAGATGTCCGACTTATATCAAATGACAACAGGCGGACAAGTTAGATGTTAGGTCACTTAGGGCTCATTTTATAGAGTATCCTAAGGAATCTATGGAATACTATTTTTATCTTCCAGAGGATCACAATGTGATTGTGAGCCGTCATACCATCTTCTTGAAAAAGGAGTTTGTTCAAGATGGAGGTAGTGGGAGGAAGATTGAGCTCGAAGAGAAAGTCTCTGAAGAGTGTCAAGTCCAAGAACCTAAACCTACTAATAAGCCAGTAAATTTAGTACCTCCTCCATCTCATAGATCAAATAGGATCTTTCATCCTCCGAAAAGATACTTAAGTATAATTACGGAGGATCTAGAGGAAGTGTTCCTTGCGAAGATAAAGATATTAGGAATGATCTCAAAATCTATAATGAGGCAATGTTAGATGTAGACTCCAAGAAATGGATGAAAGCAATGAAGTCAGAAATTGACTCCATGCATTCCAATCTAGTATGGTCTTTAGTAGATCCACTTGAAGGTATTATATGTATAGGGTGTAAATAGATCTACAAAAAGAAAATTAGATTGGATGGTAAGATAGAGACCTATAAGGCAAGGCTGGTGGCAAAAGATTATAGTCAACGCGAAAGCATTAACTATCAAGAGACTTTTTCGCCAGTGGCTGTGTTGAAATTCATCCGTACTTTACTTACGATTGCAGCCTATTATGATTATGAGATCTGACAGAAGGATGTGAAAACTATCTTCCTAAATAGATATCTTAAGGAAGATATCTATATGAAGTAGCCTATGGGTTTCACATCTAGTGATAGTGATCACAAAGTCTGCAAACTGTAAAGATCCATTTATGGACTTAAGCAAGCATCCCGGAGTTGGAACACTCGCTTTAATGATGTAATCAAATTATTTGATTTCATCAAAAATGAGGAAGAGCCATATATGTACAAAAAAATCAGGAGGAGTGCTGTCACGTTCTTCGTATTATACGTGGATAACATCCTCCTGATTGGGAATGATATTCTCATGCTGACATTGATTAAAGTTTGGTTGTCAAAAGAATTCTCTATGAAAGATCTAGGAGAAGCTTTCTATATTCTTGGTATTAAGATCTATAGGAATAGATCTAAGAGAATGATAGGACTCTCACAGTGAATGTATATAGAGGAGGTGCTGAAGTATTTCAACATAAAAAACTCCAAGAGAGATCTCTTACTTCTTAGACGTGGCATTCATCTTTTGAAAAAGATGTATCCTGACACACCTAAAGAGATCTAATGCATGAGCAAGATCCCTTATGCTTCGGCTATAGAGAGTCTCATGTATGCCATGCTGTATATGCGACCTGATATAGCTCTTGCTGTGAGTGTCACGAGCAGATATCAGTCGAATCCAGGTGAGGAGTATTGGACGGCTGTAAAAACATTCTTAAGTACTTGAGAAGAACTAAGGATTTATTCTTGATCTTTGAGGGAGGTTCGGACTTAAAAATGGAAGGATACATCGATTCAGACTTCATGTCTGATATCGATGATAGAAGATCTACGTCGAGGTATATTTTTTTGTGTAATGAAGGATCAGTTAGCTGAAAAAGTTTCAAACAACTGATCATGACAGATTCAACCATAAAAGTCGAGTACATCGCCACCTCTGAAGCTGCTAAGGAAGCATTCTAGTTCAAAAAATTCATTATGGAGCTAGGTGTGATGTCATTAGATGCCATTGCACTGCACTACGATAACAATGGTGCCATAGTCCTTATTAAGGAGCTCAGATCTCATCAGAAGTCCAAGCATATTAAACGGCGATTCCATATTATATGTGAATGTCTTAAGAAGTAGTTCGTCGAGGTATAGAGAGTCAACTTCACACAAAATATGACAGATCTACTAATAAAGCCTCTCAGTCAGTAAAAGATCGAAGCTCACTTTGAAAAGATGGATCTTAGGTTTATGGTCAATTGACTTTAGGTCAAATGGGAGTTTGTTAGATGTGTGCCCTAGAAAGCCAATTATTGGCTGATATATTTGTATTTTCAGAGCTTGTATTTGAACTTGTAAAATTTTTATTATTAATAAAGGGCATTCTTAGTTTCAGTCATATTTATGTGTCTATGATTTGTCTTAAAAATTAATAAAGATGCTTTTGCATATTCTCAAGGTGTTGAGAATTTGAGACATACACTATTAGTGGTTAATTTCTAAATACTTTCGATCAGAAAATCATCATGGAGGACAGTGATCGATGCAGTTAGATTGGAGTACAATCCTCTCTTTTAAAGGTAAATGAGTCTCGAGTCTGTAGTGTGGTAACATTAGGATGATAATGCAGGTGGTTGTTAGAAAATAACTTGCACTGAGCGTGATCATTACGAAAAACTATTTGGATGTCCACTCACTCATCAGTGGTATTCTCGATGCTACAGTGGTATGACTAATCTTTTGACCTGCAGTGCATTGGTTATTTATAATGAGGTTGCTATAGTTTACTGCACGTCTACTTGGTCCCTAGTCATTCAGGTTCTTACTGTGTATGTTGGCTATGGTGGGTTCTGGTTCACTGTTAAGAGTAGGATGCACTTAGATAGAATCTATCAATCTAAGTAAAAAAAGGTATAGTCCTATGTGATTCACGAGACTGAGTTCAGTAAATCTTTGGCCAAAGCAAGAGTGAATTCTGAAAAGGAGTTTCCACGAGATTCACAAGAGAACTCAAGTCGAACCAATCTTGCATATAACCGACGATGGGCTTTGATGAGTTATCCATGACCTCTGTCAAGTCTAAATTTTTGATAGAAAGACTGAATCATATGATAAATGTATCTAGAGGTTTATACTTTCCTTTTACTGGGTTATCACTATATACTGCTGGTGTCACTGGTGGATTGTGGACCCACGAGTATTATCTTGATGATCGATGATTCTCGATGAGTAGTGTTGGAATTGTTCAACCCATCAAAAAGAGTTTTGATGATATTATGATAAAGATCATAATGTGTCTCACACCAGATAGAACAGAACCTATGGGATCACACACAAAAGAATTTTCTGTCTGATCCGATGATTGATCGACGATTATGAATCGTTAAGGATATAATTGTCAATATGATTGATAATTAATCCAATGCAAAAGTTGTAGGAAGATTAATTAGTAATTTGATTACTAATTAGACTCAATTTGATTGAGAAATAAGTTTTAGATCAAGTCTAATTGAATTGGATTTAGTTTGACTTGAATTGGGTTTGGTTTGATTGAGTTATGAGATGACTCAATTGCCATAGAATCAATTTCTGATTTGATCTAAATTTGAGTTTGATTAAATCTTACTTGGATTAAGATTTAATCTGATTAGAGATCTAATGAGATTAGATTCAATCAGGTGTTTGGGTCTAAACTAAATTACTTTTGGTTTGAGGCTCAATCCAAAACTCTAGAGTCCATTTTGTGAAGGACTCTTCCATGCGCCATCCATTGTCCATTCCCCTTCTCTCCTCATGCAAATTTTAGATTTGCATGAGATTTTTTATATTTTTTTATTTTTTGGTCGACCACTTATTTCCTCATTTAGATAGAGATAAGTTTTAGTTTGAATCTGAAATTTAATTTAAATTTTTGATAGAGTTTGACTCTATCAGGACTCTATCAGGAGCCACCTCAAAAAGATCTGCCTTTGGGATGCCTCCAGAGAGCTTTTGAGATCAGAACAAAATTTGACCAACTACTAGAGTGAGAGAGGAACTTTTTGGCATCCTTCCTTCTAAGTTTGAAGGAAAAACTCTATTGGTATAAGGTGTGGGACTCCGAGGAAGAAAGCCGCACTGCTGCTGCCTTTCTTCTACCTCCACTGCTTTTTCGACTGAAGATCATTTTCCAAATCTGAAGAATGATCAAACCAATCATCAAAAAGTCTTCTCTGCAAGGGAGCTAGCACCCTGGAAGATAGACAAATCTTGAATCAGATCGGATCTCGTGTGGATACCTGTAGAAGTCGGACGTTTGCACGGCTCCAGGAACCTATCAAGTTTTTGATCATCGACTGCGGAGCTCTTCCACCCATGATAAGGTATGAGATCTGATCTTATAAATTAATTTTAGATTTCATATGTCTTAGATCCATGTTAGGAAAGATTTTAGATCTGATTTAATACATGATAAAAAAAGTTAATCTATTTATTCCGCTGCGATTTCAAAACAGTTTTGAAATACATGCATGTAATCTGCCCTTCCCTTTCTAACACCTCGATGTGTAGGTCTTCCTCCGAATCACAATAATTGACTAATGTATTGTCTTTTATCTCATCGTCATTTATGAACTAATCATCACCCTCTGACTCATCAAGATTAAATATAAAATCAGCTTCAATTTTATTGGACGGTAGATCAGCCCTATACAAAGGAGCTGTTACAAGTTCTTCATCAACAAGAAGCTCGGCTAATATTTGTTCTTCCTCTAAATTTGAATTTTCATCTATATCTAGTCAGGTTAGTATGTCATATATGCCTCTAGGTGTTATTCTTTGTACGACATACCAATTACCTCGATACTTTAAATCGTTCAAATATATTACTTATTTCACTTGAGTTACTAATATATACGGCTCATTCTGGTATCATGTTCGTACAAAATTTACACTAACAAAATGTAGATTGATATGAATACAATCTTTTTATTGCTAATATCCCACCATTCATACTGAAACAAGAATACAGAATTACTGGACTCATAATTCAGTTTTATGATATCTATAAGTACACCATAATATTCAATCTTACACTAACAAAGTATGGATTGATATGAATACAATCTTTTTATTGCTAATATCCCACCATTCACACTGAAACAAGAATACAGAATTACTGGACTCATAATTCAGTTCTATGATATCTATAAGTACACCATAATATTCAATCTCTTCTTCTCCTTCATATCCTATCGTAGCAATCTCACTATTCTGGATCCGTCGTTGCATCTCAAGCTCTCTTATGAGAAATCTCATTCCTCTAATGATAGAGGACGCATGGTGGTTAACCCTTCAATCGAGGCCACATGCTAAATTGTACAACTCATCGGTCGCACCCTCTTCTTTATTGAAATACTTATATTTCATCTACACTATAACATAAAAAATTATATTGATTTAAATAATTATTTTTATAATTATTAAAAATAATATATTACTAGTAAAGCTTACAAGGTCTCCAAATTATTTTATAAATTTTTTTTTATGTCGATCATCAGCATCCGTGTTATTCTCTCTGGATAGTATACTCTTATGCTCACTGCAACAAGTCATGATTTTTAATTTTACATCGATATAAAAAAATTATTTAGAATATTAAACAGTATGCTAAGATGGTACTTACTCAATAAAATTTTTAATTTTTTTATAATTATTTAGAATGTAGAAGTGTGCCTTAGATAGCTCATTCACGTCCATAAATTCATATCTCTTTTCACCAATAGATCGAATTGTTTGTTTAAATATGGACAATGTCGGTTTATTGTCACCCCATTTACGATTTGTGTTACGATCTGTACGATTGAATCTTATTTTCATATCATCAAGATACATCGAGCAGAACGTGACACACTTCGTAGCTACGTATGCTTCCGTTATAGATCCTTCAGGCTATACCTTATTACGCCCATACTTTTTTAGGATACACAAGAATCTATAAATAAAAATAAATTTAAATTTTAAAAATATATTTATATCTTATAACTAATATGACAAAGTGCGTATAATTTTTTTTATTTTTCAATTGGATACATCCATCGATAATGTACTGATCTAGTCAAAAAAAACTTTCTTTGGAAGATGAATAACCAGGTGCACCATAACATCCAAAAATGATAATGAAATTTTTTTTTCTAACTTACAAAAAATGAGCACAATATTCTTCTCAAACTTTTCAAGTAAGTTAATCTTCAATTTCTGATAATACAATTCTCAAAAGAACACTCCCAATTCAATCAATGCAGTTTGAACATCACCACCCAAATAGCCATGCATGACCACAAGAAGCAAGCGTTGCATCATCATATGAGAATCATGACTTTTTATATCAGAGATATTACCATCGTTGTTGCCAACACATTGCGATACATTTGAAGCGTAAGCATAAAAAAAATTTTACGATTTTGAACCATCCACAGAAACTCTTATTTTCCACGCCAAATAGTGAATAACATATAGGTGGCATAAAAAATTTATCATCTGGACGAACTAAATGCAACTCCAATCAAATTTTTATTTTCTGTAAATCAAGATGAGCTTTTTACTATTTTTTATTTTTTCTGAGATGTTCAATACTGTACCGATGATATTATCATAAATATTCTTCTCAATGTGCATTACATCCGGATTATGACAAAGTAGTAGCTGCTTTCAATATGGTAGTTCAAAAAAAATATTTTATTTTATTCAGCTTGGCTTCAGTATGTTTCTGCTTGCGAGTACTCGATGTTTTCTCAAATTGGATGTTTCCAATGACTTCATATTATTCTAAAACTTCTGCTCCACTTAACTCTTTAGGTGGCGGATGTCGGTCGGACTTACCATCAAAGTATTGGTTGTAACGGGTCCTCCAAGAGTGGTTACCTGGTAGAAACCGTCGATGACCCATAAAACATATTTTTCATCCATGCTTTAAATATAAGGAGGATGCATTCTTGTTGCATATTGGACATGCCAGATATCCTTTGGTTCTCCATCCAGATAAGTTTTCATATGCAAAAAAATCATTTATGATCCATAAAATCAAAGCATGCAACTTAAAATTTTTTCGACTCACAGAATCATATATTTGTACTTCATTTTTTCATAGCTCTTTTAGATCATCGATTAACGATCGTAGATATACATCAATTTCATTACCTGATACTTTCAGATTCGGAGTCAACAGTGACATAAAAATAAATGATTCTTTCATGCCGTTTCAAGGTGACACATTATATATAGCTAACATCACAGGCCACATGCTATAGAAAGTACTCAAATTGCCAAAGAGATTAAATCTATCTGTCGCTAGATCAAGTCGGATATTGCACGGATCACTCGTAAAGTACAGATGCATTGCATCGAAATCTTTCTACACTACAGAGTCGATCGAATGGCTAAGTATATTCTCCTTCAAAATCTGCTGCTCATGATGCCATCTCATTTCTTCAGCTGTCTTTGTGGACATATACAATCTTTAAAGTTTTAGAATCAATAAAAAATATCTCAAAATCTTTTAAGGTATCTTCTTTTTTTTTGTTATCGATTTTATACCTAGGCTTACCGCATTTCGGATATTTAGTTGCCTGTTCGTTATCCTTATAAAATAATATATAGTTATTTTTGTAGGCATATATAGAAATATAGCCAAATTTTAATTTTCACATGTATATTTTTGCTTCAGAATATGATTTCGAAAGTCTCTCTCCATCAAGAAGAGCTACTTTAATCAATATCAAATTTTGGTTAAATGACTTCTGACTCCATGGGTTCACAATTTTAATATGAAGTAATTTTATCAAAAACTCTAACTTGGAGAACTTTGTACAATTTGGATAGAGTGAATCTCATGCATCCCTTACAAACTTTGCAAACAATTCAGAAGTCCCTTCTATCTCAAGTCGGATATTGTATTCATGATCAGAATTGCCTTCAGATGCACTAGTACTCATGTGTACATTTGAACAAGCACCCTGATGTTAATCATCCAATAGTTTTTCTATACCACCATATTTGACCGATTCAGCAGCATCACTATTATCTTCAGTATCGTCATCATCGTGCACAACTTCATTCGGATCACCCTCTCCATGCCATATTCAGTGAGTATACTTCTTATCCATACTATAACGTAGTAGATGCTCCTCAATAAGTATTATGTGATGATATACCATATTGACACATCTCTTGCATAGGCACTTTATCCAACTAGCACTGTCTGCCTTATGCCATGCAAACTCAATAAAATTTCAGACACCTTTTCGATATTCAGGCAAAAAAATATCTCTAGCATTCATCTAACTTTTGTTGATATCCATCTAACAACAAATACAAAAACCATTAACAACAAAAAAATTTTAGTGGTATTCATCCGAACCAGATCCCGACCCAGATTTCGGACCGAATCCCAACCTGAATTTTGGATCAAATCTCAATCCAAATTTTGGACACTGATCATTTTATACAAAACAGCACATATTAAAGAACACAGACTGAATAATAACACAAAAAATCTCCTTCCATCTATTTAACGAAGCAAAAATGCATGATCCTATCTATTTCAAATCATTACTAACATATATGGTCCTATCTCTTTTAGAAAAAAATAATAATAATATTATTATTAGTCGATATTTTATTTTATTATTGTGAAAATTTTGATAGCATCTCCCTATGGTTCTCCAAATATACGACGTAAATATGGTGCCTACGCACGCACTCTATCCACCATATATCCGAAGAACAGTAGACAGATAATCACTGACTACCACATAATGAAACAAAATATCAACTATTAACCATAATAAGATTATTATTTTTAAAAAAAATCTAAATATGGGATATCCAAAAGTCAATTTCGATCAAGATCGACTCTTGAACGAAAATCTATGGCTCAATGCAATTTAACTACCATCTCGAAATATACATTCAGAAATAGATTTCTAATTTATCAAAAAAGAGTAACTCTGTATTGAAATTTTTTCATCAAAAATTTTAGTAGAATTTTTTTAAAATAAAAATATTTTTTATATTTAATTATAATAAGTAAAAGCATACAAAATAGTACATAAAATAATTAAATTATAATAAGCAAAAGTAATGTACACTGTGCTAGTAGAAACATAAAAAAATTATAAATTTCAACAGTAACACTAAAAAATTTATGCAGTAAATATAAAATAAACTATAAGTAGTTGAGCATGTAAAATAATATTAACGTAAAATAATAATACGAAACTCAATCCCGACCGAATATCCTCCACTCCCTCTCCCTCATCTTCCAAATTCACCAAAAGCAGCACCATGGAGGTAGTCCCGCAAATAAGGCTGAAAGTGGGTCAGGCCGCCAGGAGGCCCATCAGGTCGGGCTTCAGACTCAGCCCCAAACCATTTAGACCGAGTTCTAGCCAAAAAAATAGGGCATGTTTGGCCATCGGGCTAGGCTCAGACAGACATTTGGTCCTGCCCAGAGTAGATCCGATTGGGTTCGGATCGATTAACCCCTCTTTTCCTCGACCCCAACCAAATTCGCATTTTAACTTTTATATATATAATAAATAATTTTTATTTTTTTAAATATTTTTTACCTAAAAATATTTTTTTAAATATTGTTTCTCCTAAACATTTTTTTCTTAACAATTATTTTTCTCCTAAATATTTTTCTTAAAAATTATTTTTTTTCGAAACATCATCCACCTGCGGCCTAACCCACCCTCCGCGGCACCATCACCGTCACCCACCCCCCACCGCTCGCACTCGGGCCCTGCGACCCCCGCTCCCACGTGCCGACGCCGTCACCACCCCATACCTCCAAGACTCGACCCCCGCGACCTCCATTCCCACGATCCACTGCTGTCACCCAGCTCCTGCTGCCCTGACCATCCCCGCAACCCACACTCCCACGGCACCGTCGCCCTAATCGACCCCCACGACCTCCGCTCTTGCAGCACCGTCGCCCCCACCCACCCCCCACAGCGCCGCCGCCCTTCCAACCCCCCGTGACCCCTATTGTCGCAGCGCCACCACCCTCACCCACCCGCACCTCCTCTATCGATCCCCCATGCTCCTTCCTTCGTTTTCTTCCCCCTCCGACAGTCAAAATTTTTTAAATATTAAAAAGAGAGAGGGAAGCACCCTTCCTCCGACGGATGGCAATGGTTGTGGTGGAGAATCTGACGGAAGTGATGGTGGAAGCCGGCAATGGTGGAGCCCATGGTAGAAGCCCGCGACGGTGGAAGCCAGCACCGGATGGCGATGGAGATGCAGTCGCCGGCGGGAAGAGAGGGGGGGAGAGCTTGGAAAGGGAGAGGGTTTCGTGGGAAGAGAAGCGATGGGTTATGAGCTCCATAGGAAGGGAAGTGACATCGACTGAACCTGTAATAAATGAACAACTATTAACAACAAAAATTTTTATCACTAATATGCTTATTTATGATGAAAAATATTTTTTATCGCCAATAAGGTCCGTCAAAAATTTTTTACTAAAAAATTTTTTTCTCTAAAAAAATTTCACCCAAAAAATTTATGAAATAAATTATTAACGATGGAAATAAAAATATGCATTGTTAATAAGGTATTAGCGACGAAAATATGATTTTCGTCATTAAAAATACTGTTTAAATTTTTTTTTTCTCTAACAATTTTTTCTTCAAAAAAAATAATATTATTTTAAATGATTTTATTGATGAAAATTTTTTTCATCATTAATAAATTTTTTTCCATAAATAAATTTTTTTATAAAAATTGATTAAAATAATATTTTTAAAATATGGTTACCGATGAAAAATAAATTTACATCATAAATAATTTTTTTAAAAAATTTTAAAAATAATTTAAAGACTATTTGGATGAAAATTTGATTTATGTCTCTAATAATTAAAAAAAAATAAATTTTTTAGTTTAATTTTTTTAATAATAATTTTATTAAAAATTAATTTTAATTTTTTTTAATAATAATTTTATTAAAAAATTAATTTTAATTTTTTTCACCAAAAAATTTTTTCATCCAAAAAATTTAACAAAAAAATGACATTAAAAAAATATTCATGATGAAAAATAAAATTAATTTTTTTTAATCTAAAAAATTTGTCATCTAAAAAATTTTTCAAAATAATTTCATCAAAAAAAATTAAATTTTATTATCAAAAAAATTTCATATAATAGTTAATTTATAATATTTTTTAAAAAAAATTTTTTAAAAAAATATATATAAAAGTATAATTATGATGAAAAAATTTATTTACATCACTAATAATTATTATAAGAACAGCTCTTCAGCTTCCGTAAGGAAATGGATACTATGGTAGATCGATCGCTTTGAGATTTTCGATCTTTGAGGAGCTCATCTTCTTCTTGGAGTCTTCATTTCGAAGGTTGGAGTATGAAAATATTGTTG